>NC_136421.1:248347245-248517245 GCF_052625555.1 Lactuca saligna
AATTCGATGCAGATTTGTAAATCTGAGATAGAATAAGAATCGGCCGACGAGGTTAAAATGAAAGTTGTAGTACTCATAAATACCAATGCATGGATAGAAAGAACGTTGATAATAGAGCTCGTATGTTAAAGATATGGACAAAACTTAGTCTCTACTCTTCAAGCGCGGCAAATTCGAATACAATTTTGTAAATCTTAGATACAATGAGAATTAGCCGACGGGGTCTAAAAGAAAGTTGTAGTACTCTTAAATACCAATGCGAGAATATAAATAACGTAGAAAATGGAGCTCGTATGCGGAAGATACAGACGAAGTTTAGGGCTACTGTACGATAAAATCCCTATAAATAAAGGATGAATCATTCATATTTTCTTCACACTATAAGCTTTTATTTCTCTCTCTAACTTCTCTCTAACTCCCCAAACCCCCAAAGCCTAGGGTACCTCCATAGCACGAGAAGGAAGCCCCAGAGCTCCCGAAGGCTCCGAGAAAAAGAGCTTTTCGGCTCGGAAACACTGCTCCAACGAAGCCCAATTTAATATAATAAAACTCGCTGTTTCGTCGAAGGAAATCATATTATTAAGAAGCGAAGCGCTGCTCGAATTTCAAGTCATCACTGTAACAAGTGAGTGCATAGTTACTTTCATCTTACACATAAATATGAAGTATTTTATATAAATTACATGCTATGTGTGTATACTGTCTGAATACTTGTTGTCTATGCTGGATGAAACGTTTTATACATGTTTTAAATGATTTAAACTTTATATGTATTTTATATCTACAAAATGTGTTGGGTAAAACATGCGTAGATTAGAGGTGAGATAAATGATGAGATAAATGATGAGCGATGATATATGAGTGATAAAATATGGTGCGAAGCGATGACCTAAGTGATGAGCCAAAACGATGAGCCAAAGTGATGAGCCAATGCGATGAGCCAACCGATGACCCAAGTGATGGCCCCATCATCTAGCAGAGTATGGATGACAACCACAGACTATTCTAGATAGTCTAGTTGAACACTAGTAAGCTTGAAACTTGTAGGTGTTGTGAACGATGTGTTCACCCAGTGTACTCTAAAAACCTATTGACAGGTATTATGAGTGGACTCTCGAAAATGATACTGTCAATAAACGAGATAAACCCTGACGACTATGCAGACTTAGTGCCAATTCCTTAGGACACTCCTTAGGAATGAATGAACGAGGAATAACTAAATCTTAGGGTAGATCCTTAAGAGTAAAGAAGATAATGGGGGATGAGTAATTGGGTTGATTGTTTGATGTTTAACATAATAATTATATTATTGTGGGTTGAAAACCCTATGTACTCACCAGGTTTCGCAACCTGACCCACTCAGTTTATTTATATCACATGTGTTGCTATGAAGTCACATTACATAGGGAGATTAAGGAGATATAAATCACTAGTGATAGTGAATGTAAGTTATGTTTATGCTTATGTTTTTGTATTGATGATAACATCCCAAATGTTTTAAAATTAATAAAAATACTTTTCTTCGGAAATGCTTTGATAACGTATTTATCATGTTTTATTGAGAACAAATTCCAAAACATTTTTATTCAAATAGGTACTCTGATTTTTATAAAATATAAACAAAATCGGTCTTTTCTGGCCGTGAAAATGGGGATGTCATAAAAAAGCTTCGTATACTGTTGTCAACTGGCTATTGATTGCTGGTTATCATCTATTTTGATCCATTTGTAATGCTTTTAAAAGCATTCAATTGCTTCAAGATGTTACAAACTTGAGGTTGAAATTTTGGGGTAATTAACATGAATTTTGAGGTTAAAAAAGTATGTCTTTACGTGCTTTGTTTGAAAATTGTAACAAAAAAAGGAAGAATATTGTTATTTCTTGCATTTAAGCATAACCAGGGGATAAATGAAAGAAGTAGAAATAAACATGTTGTGTATGTAACTGTATATGTATGTGAATGTCTTTGTGAGTGTATGTGTGAATTGCTTTTTTTAGTTTCAAATATTTTTTGTCTTGTGGATGATCCTTTTGGGTTGCCTTCACCAAAGCAACTTGACAAGGTAATTTAAGGAGAGAAAGAGAATATTATGGTTTATTAATATATTATAAGAATAATATATTAAAGGAGAAATCATATTTATTTAATTAGTATTGGTCATAAATTAATTAGGAATTAATTTGGTGACTAAAAGAGATTAATTAAATAAAGGGGTATAAACTGTCAAATGTATGATAGTTAAGTTTTGGGCTAAGGAAACCTAATGGACTATAGGGGGAATGAAATTATGATAGGGATCCATCATATTTTCGTCCAAGGCCTTATTCCAGAAGGTTCCTTGGGTTGCTTGGTGGCTAAGCTGTCCATTAGGGTTTAGACTGAAACCCTAGCTGCCTACAGTATAAATAAGACCCCTAGGCTATGAAAATCAGCTACACTTGATTCCAAGAGAACCCTAAACCAATTTTAGCATCTATTACCCTCTCTCATATTACCTTCTTGCTTGTGGGGTTTGTGAACCATTAGAGGAGTTACAATTGTGACTCTAAGCTCAAGATCAAGAAGAATAAAAGGATTTCAAGCTATGTGATTGAGGTAAACACTTAGATCTATTTTCATGATGTTAATTTCGAATTATATATGATAGATTTAGGGTTGTAAGTCTTGGAATCAAAGCATGTACAATAGAGAAACCTAGATCCAAGCATTAGGGTTTGTATGAGAACATAGGGTGTTCTTATGCATAAAACCCATCAGTGGTATCAGAGCCATGATTGGTTTCAATTATATGTGATGCTTTAACTGTTTGCTTGCTGAAAAACGTGTTTCTTGCATCTGCCCAACTCAACTCGGCGAGTCAGTATCTGGACTCGGCGAGTTGGCCCTACTCGGTGAGTCCAGGACTGACTCGGCGAGTTGGCCCTACTCGGCGAGTCCAGGATTGACTCGACGAGTTTGTGCGTCAGGCAGAGGATATTTCGGGATTTTGTTGCTGTTTTGTCATGGGATTCATGCCTAAATCATTTTTTGAAGATAAAATCCAAATTTTATTATATTTAAATGATTATCGCTGCCAAAACAATAGATAATTCTAAATCTTTTGAATATGAGATTTTCTAATATGTGCCCTAAGGGTACATATAAGAAGTATTAATTAATCATAATTATTACCATAATTAAATGTTAAACACATTAATTATAAGAAATATTACCATAATTAAATATAAAATTCATTAATAATCTCTATAATTAATGCATTTTACATTTAATTATGGTAATAATTGTGATTAATTAATACTTCTTATATGTGCCCTTTAGGGCACATATTAGAAAATCCCTTTGAATATTAGTTGTTTATATGATAAATATGGATTATTTAAAGTTAATTGGTAATTATCTTATGACTAAAATAAGATTAGGTCAAATATAGATAATTATAAAATTAATTGTTTAATTTAAATTGTTTTTATTTGATCCCTTGTGTTTTAAAAAGTTCAAAACTTGCCCTCAAGTTTTGAAATTTAAATTTTGTGATTAAAAGTTAAATTTTGAATAATTTACATGTCAAACCCTTAGAATTTTACAAGTTTAAAATTCAACCCTATATTATTATATTATTACAAGCTTAATATATATATATATATATATATATATATATATATATATATATATAATTAAAATGTTAGTCTTACCGTTAGTAGGCCTCATTCACGAAGCCGATCTATAAGGTGGGTATAAGTTTGCTGTCTATAAAATGGCGCTTAATGGGTGTACACTCACACCCACCGCTTGCTTGACAAGTGGAGGGTCGTTAGCCGAACAGGTAGGATAGGGCAATCCTCTCCTCATTGAAAGTATAATGTAAGATACAAAGTAACTACAATGTTTTTACAAATTCCCAATCTTGGTTACTTTAGGGCAAAATGTGAAAATGATGCTATTCCATGGAATTACACTTTGTACCCTTGTCAAACGTTAGTGGAGCGTGCGTGGTTAACCAACACACTAATTTGGGATTGACATTGGTGGCGAAGGGTGACTCGATGTTTGTCATAGATCAATGGAGCGTGTGTGGTTTACCGACACATTGATTAGGTGATAGAGACATTGAATGCACCATGTTGATTCGCATGGTTATTCACAACTTGTTTGCGATCCTTGGTATCCCAGTCGCAAATTTGAAGTGCATATCAAGATTTAAACATGCCATTGAAAAGTTCAATGAATCTAAAAGATCTAGGAGTTTTCAATACATTTAAAACTTAAATCTTCTTTTTCGTCTTTCATGGTGAGAATTAGTGAATCGTCATTTACTTACCTTCAAATTATTTACTTTTAGAGTACGACATCCCTTTCTAAGTTGTAAATAATGTTGTTGGGTCCTAGCCCTAATTTCTTATTTGGGTGTTTAATTAGGGACTCATTTCTAATCAAACTTTGTTCCTTTTCTTTTTCAGATGTCTGCAAACAACAACAACAATGCTTCTGGGTCATTCTCGTTGATGAACCTATGTCAAAAGGTGACATTTGATGGCTTAAACTTCAATGAGTGGATGAGGTATATTCGCATGATCACTCGCTATGAGGACAAAGAATATGTCCTCGATGAAAAGCTTGAGAAGATCATCCCATATGTTGCTACTCCTGAAGAGTTGGCTGCCTTTGAGGCCCACGAGCGTGATGCTACGAAAGTTCATTGCATCATGCTGGCCACCATGAACCTCGAACTCCAAAAGTCCTATGAGGATATGTATCCGTATGAAATGCATCAGGATTTGCTGGACCGGTACCACCAAAGCACGAGGCAAGAGCGCTATGAGATCATTACTAACATGATCACCGCTAATATGGGGAGTGGAGAATCCCGAACCTCTCACTTGCAGAAAATGCAGAGGTATGTTGATCATCTTCTCAAACTTAATGTTAAGTTTGATGAGGATTTGGCTATCGACATAATCCTCCATTCCTTGCCTTCATGCTACAACCAATTCAGAATGACCTACCACATGAATAAAGAGGAGGTCTGCTTGAGCAAGCTCAAAGGACTGTTGAGGACTACTGAGAGCAACCTCAAAGACAAATCTATTGCACCATCCTCTACTGTGGCTGCTCCCGTGTTGGAAATTGGTCTAGGAAAGGGAAAGAAGAGAGAGGCTCCATGTAAGGGACACCACAAGGGTAAGACCCAAGATGGTTCCTCTTCTAGTGGAACCAAAGCTGGTTCGGTCAAACCCTCTTCCAACCCCAAAGAAGCAGAGTGCTATTACTGCCACAAGAAGGGCCATTAGAAACGAAGCTGCCCTCAATATCTGCAAGACATAAAGGATGGGAAGATTAAGCCCACCTTTGCAGGTATGTATTCTATTAAATCTAATAACTCATCATTTGCTACTTCATGGGTTCTTGATACAGGGTGTGGTTACCACATTTGTTCTGATTTGTAGCTCCTAAGAAGAAGTAGGGAGATGGAACATGGGAAGATAAACTTGATTATGGGAAACAGAAGATCGTCGTCTGTGACCAGAGTCGGAGTTTATTCTTTAGTGCTGAGTAATGGGTTAGGGTTAGATTTAGAAAATTGTTTTTATTCGCCAGATATGGCAAGAAACATTATTCCTTTTCATGGATTGTTTAGACAAGGTTTCAGATATTCTTTTGATAATAGTAATGGTTCTATTAATGTTTATTTGAATGGTGTCTTTTATTTCAATGCATTACCTTGTAATGGGATTTATGAATCTGTGATGGTTGTTGATAATTTAGGAAATGATGTGTTGAATATTGATTCGTCTACTAGCCTAGACAAAGCATGCTTGTGGCATTGTCGCCTTGGCCATGTCAAAAAGAAATGCATAGCCCAACTCCAAAAGGATGGAGTGTTGGAGTCATTCGACCTTAGGGACGATGACATGTATGAATCTTGTTTACTTGGGAAGATGGCAAAGTCACCCTTTACTGGCACTTGTGAAAGGGGTGAGGGTCCATTGGATCTCATACACACCGATGTGTGTGGGCCCTTTAGATCCACCACAAGGGATGCTTGCCGCTTCTACGTGACTTTTACGGACGATTATAGCAGATATGGATATATCTACTTAATCAAGCAAAAGTTAGAAACCTTTGAAAAGTTCAAAGAGTTTAAGAATGAAGTGGAGAATCAGCTGGGTAGGAAAATCAAGATGCTTCGGTCAGACCGAGGAGGAGAGTACCTCAGTCTTGAGTTTCACGACTATCTAAAAGAACGCGTAATTGTTTCGCAATTGACGGCTCCGAGAACGCCACGATTGAATGGTGTGGCTGAGAGACGTAATCGAACCTTGTTGGACATGGTTCGTTCTATGATGAGTCGGACTTCGTTACCAATATCTTTCTGGGGGTATGCCTTAGAGACTGCCGCCCACATCCTTAACTTAGTTCTCACCAAGAAGGTTACCAAGACTCCTCACGAGATGTGGACAAGGAAAGCTCCCTCGTTGGCACATATTAAGGTTTGGGGTTGTGAGGATTTCGTAAGATGAGAGACTGACGACAAGCTCGAACCTCGTAGTGAGAAGTGTTATTTCATCGGCTATCCACAGAAGTCTTTTGGATATCTTTTCTATAGACTGAATGACAAAGTTGTCTTCATTGCTAGAAGAGGAATTTTCCGAGAAAGGGAATTGATAAGCCAAGAAGACAGTGGGAGGCAAATTGATCTTGAAGAGATTCAAGAGCAAAGCGATGAAGGAACTTCTAACACTGGCACTCAACCAGAGGAGGAAAATTATGTTGAGCCCGTTGACGAGTCCTTACCTCTTAGACGTTCTAATAGGGTTAGTGTTCAACCCTAGTTTTATGGTTTTCCTATTACTACTGAAGGGGATACGTTTATTAGTGATGAAACACTAATGAATTTGGACGAACCTAGCAACTACAAAGAAGCCATGGCAGGCCCGAAGTCTGCTAAATGGAAAGAGGCGATGGACAACGAGATTCAATCCATGTATGACAACCAAGTTTGGAGCTTGGTTGATAATGTACCGGGTCGTAAGATAGTCAGGTGCAAGTGGATCTTCAAGAAGAAGACGAACATGGATGGGAATGTGCACACTTATAAAGCGCGATTGGTTGCGAAGTGTTTTACTCAAACTACCGGAGTTGACTATGATGAGACCTTCTCACTAGTTACGAAGATAAAGTCTATTAGGGTAATACTTGCAATAGATGCGTTTCATGATTATGAAATCTGGCAGGTGGACGTGAAAACCGCTTTGCTTAATGGGAAGTTGGTTGAGGATGTGTATATGAATCAGCCAGAGGGTTTTGTCGATGTGAAGCATCCAAATAGAGTGTGTAAGATTGAGAAATCCATTTATGGGTTGAAACAAGCATCTCGCAGATGGAATCTTTGTTTTGACGAGATAGTTAAAGAGTTTGGCTTTCTGCGAAGCGAAGATGAATCTTGTGTATATGTCAAAGCCAGTGGGAGTATAGTGAGCTTCCTCGTATTTTATGTTGATGACATACTACTCATAGGAAACGATGTCCCAACCTTGCTCCTAGCTTGGGAAATGTTTCGCTATGAAGGACCTCGGAGAGGCTACTTATATTCTGGGAATAAGGATAGTAAGAAACAGGGAAAAGAGACTGATAGGACTCAGTCAGGATACATACTTGGATAAGGTACTAAAGCGTTTTAGTATCGAAAATTCCAAGAAAAGGAATTGCCAATCCAAAGCAATACCAAGTTAAGTAAGACTCAAAGCTCGAGTACAGAGGTAGAGATAGCTGATATGAGCCGAGTACCTTACGCTTCTGCAGTAGGATCTATCATGTACACTATGACTTGTACTCTCCCTTATGTGGCCTTCGTTTTGAGCATGGTCAGTAGATATCAAGGGAATCCTGGTAGAGCTCATTGGATTGTAGTTAAGAATATTCTTAAGTACCTACGAAGGACCAAGAAATGGTTCCTAGTCCTCGGTGGGAGTGATGACTTAAGGGTACAAGGGTATAGTGACGCTAGTTTTCAGACGGATCGGGATAGTTACCAATCGCAGTCGGGCTGGGTTTTTACTCTAAATGGAGGGGCAGTGACTTGGAAAAGTTCCAAGCAGGAGACCGTAGCTGATTCAACGTGTGAATCAGAGTACATTGTGGGAAGTGAAGTGTCGAAGGAGGCTATATGGTTGAAGAACTTCGTTGGAGACCTTGGAGTTATGCCATCCATAAAGGAGCTGATGTAATTTTTCTGTGATAATGAAGGAGCGGTTGCCTTAACCAAGGAACCAAGAGATCATGGTAGATCTTGACATATCGATAGAAAATACCATTTTATCAAACATCGGGTAGAAGAGGGAGTCCTCGTTGTGAAGAGGGTATCATCAGAAGAAAACCCAGCAGATCCCCTTACGAAGGGATTGAGTAGGGTCAAACATTTGCAGCACGCTAGGAGCATTGGGCTGAAGGATGATATAAGTTTGGATTAGATAGATAAGAAACGTGTATAGATATTTTGTACTTAACATTTTTATGAATAAATAAAGTTGTGTTATTATGAGTAAAGCTACTATCTTGTGTTGGTTATTTATCTATTGTTTCTATTTTGCATGTTTTGACTTCCTGAATAATAAGATTATTCAAACAGTTCACAGTCGTTCATATTTTGGAAGTAGGTATGAATGAAGACTGTCATGAATTGTTTGTAGAATGTCTAAAAGGTTTTGGGCATAGAAAAGGTTTGCTACAAAGTTCATGAGTGCTTATGAATATGATTTGAGCATTGGAATAAACCCGCGTTTGCTGGTATCACTTCGTGGTGCTTTACCTAAAGTGATCACTAAGCGATAATATCATATAGTCTTAAAACTTAGAGATATGGTTGTTGTTTGCTGGTTGGTTATGCATTGATGATGTGTAAACACATCAGTAACTTGATGTTATAAAACACATTGTTGTGCATGATTCAATTAGTAAATAATAGATGCATATGAGTCGAAGTTGATCTGTTCCTTTTATTCTATGAGAATAAAAGCGATATCTTGGACACATGATGATTTGGTTTGACTTATGTGCTGGGCCCGGTCAGAATGAAGTTGATGTGTTCAACTAAATTCTATGTCGAACAAATCAGAGATCAAGAAACAAGTTCTGGACAATAAGTATTGTCACCATGATATCTAGAACAGAGGGTTATACGATCCCTTATCTGAAGGAAAAGTTGCTGATCAGAATTGACAGCGAAGTATAAGAGCTACGATTGCTAATCGGATCCTGAAGTCATATGTGAGATATAGTTACTAGACTTATCCAAGTGGGAGACTTTTAGATTAGTGTCTAAGCCCGTAACTATATTTGTATGTACTTGACTCGGTTATGCATGGTCCTTTTGGGTTGCCTCCACGAAAGCAACTTGACAAGGTAATTTAAGGAGAGAAAGAGAATATTATGGTTTATTAACATATTATAAGAATAATATATTAAAGTAGAAATCATATTTATTTAATTAGTATTGGTCATAAATTAATTAGGAATTAATTTGGTGACTAAAAGAGATTAATTAAATAAAGGAGTATAAATTGTCAAATGTATGATAGTTAAGTTTTGGGCTAAGGAAACCTAATGGACTATAGGGGGAACGAAATTATGATGGGGATCCATCATATTTTCATCCAAGGCCTTATTCCAGAAGGTTCCTTGGGCTGCTTGGTGGCTAAGCTGTCCATTAGGGTTTAGACTGAAACCCTAGCAACCTGCAGTATAAAAAAGACCCCTAGGCTATGAAAATCGGCTACACTTGATTCCAAAAGAACCCTAGATCGATTTTAGCATCTCTCACCCTCTCTCATATTACCTTCTTGTTTGTGGGGTTTGTGAACCATTAGAGGAGTTACAATTGTGACTTTAAGCTCAAGATCAAGAAGACTACAAGGATTTCAAGATATTTGATTGAGGTAAACACTTAGATATGTTTTCATGATGTTAATTTCGAAATATATATGATAGATCTAGGGTTGTAAGTCTTGGAATAAAAGCATGTACAATAGAGAAACCTAGATCCAAGCATTAGGGTTTGTATGAGCACATATAGTTGTTCTTATGCATAAAACCCAAAAATATCAGGCCAAATTCTACCCTAGCCGCTTCCCTCTCTGTGTCGACATCTCTTCCCTCCCGTTCTTTCTTCTTCTTTAATTCTCCTCTACCATGACTACTGCCATGGATAAATTGTATGGCATCACCAATATCAAATCGTATGTTCCTCATATCTTGATCTTGACAGGTTAAACTATGATGCCTGGCACGAGTTCTTCAAAAATCATTGCATTGCATATAAAGTATTTGGCCACCTTGATGACACCAACTATAAACCTGATGATCAAGATTGGTGTACTGCTTATTCCGTTGTCAAACAATGGCTTTATGGTACTCTCACACAACCTCTTTATTCAATCTATTTTGATACCTGATGCAACAACAACTCAACTTTGGAAGGCTATTGAAGATCTTTTCCGTGACAAGGAAGCAAATGCCATTGAACTTGAGAACCAACTGCGGAATATTACTATAAGCGACTCCACTGTCATGGAGTATTACACACGCATCAAATCAATTTCTGATCTCTTAGCTAACATCGGTTCCAAAGTTCCTGAAAGAATCCTAGAAACTTATGCCCTAAACGGGTTATTTTCCAAATCTAACCACATCACCACTACCATCCGTCACAAGACTCCGTTTCCAACTCTCCTTGAGATGCGTTCGATGTTGTCAATTGAAGAACAGACTTTGCAGAATCAACTCAGCCGAATCCCTCATGCATCTCACACAGACTCATCTTCTTTTCATCAGGTTCTGATTTCTAATCACCAGCCACAAACAACCAATTCTGGAAACAATCATGGAAATCAACGTGGTGGTGGCCGGAATCGAGGTAGTGACAGAGGGAGAAATGGCGACTGGGGTCGTGGTGGCCAACGACTTAATGGAGGCGGTGTAATTTCTCAGCATGCATCAGCTAACCCCAACGATCGTTGGGTCTTTATTCCCGCCGAACAACAAGCTACTGTGCTGCTCCCTTCTTTCCAGCAAAATCGTTCGCCTAATTCACCACAAGCCCACTCTCGACAACAGCTTCCTCGGCTTACTCAGCAATTGTGACATCCCCATTTTCACGGCCAGAAAAGACCGATTTTGTTTATGCTTTATAAAAATCAGAGTACTTCTTTTAATAAAAATGTTGCGGAATTTGTTCCCAGAGAAACATGATAAATACGTTATTAAAAACATTTTCGAAGAAACGTATTTTATTCATTTCAAAACGTTTGGAATGTCATCGTTAATATAGAAATATAAGCATAAACAGAACTTACATTTATTTACACTAGTGATCTACATCTCTTTAAATCTCTCAGTGTAAAATGACTTCGTATCCACACCTGTGATATAAATAAACTGAGTGGGTGAGGTTGGGAAACCTGGTGAGTACATAGGGTTTTCAACCCACAATAATATAATTATTATGTTTAAACAATCAAACAATTAAACCCAATTACCCATCCCCATTATCTTCTTTATTCTTAAGGATCTACCCTAAGAATCAACTATTACTCGTTCATTCATTCCTAAGGATTATCCTAAGGAATCGGCACAAAGTCCATCATTGCCACGGTTTACAACGAGCACTAAGTCTGCATAGTCGCCGGGGTTTAGGCATCAAGTCTGCATGATCACCAAGGTTTAGGTATCAAGTTTGCATGATCACCAGGGTTTAGGCATCAAGTCTGCATGATCGCCAGGGTTTAGAGTACACCGGGTGAACACATCGTTCACAACACCTACAGGTTGCGAGCCTGCTAGTGTTCCACTGATTGTCTAGAATAGTCTGTGGTTGTCATCCATACTCTGCTGAATGACGGGGCCATCATTTGGGAAAAAGGCTTCTCACATCATCCACCTCTCACCCTCACCTCGTGGTCTATAACACCTCTCAACTCATCATTCAACTCATATTCCATCTATTATATCTACCCATGTTTACCCTAACATTATCGTAGATATAAAATACATATACAGTTTAAATCATTTAAAACATGTATAAAATCGTTCATTTAGCATAGACAACAAGTACTCAGATAATATGCACACATAGCACGTAATTTATATAAAATACTTCATATCTATGTGTAAGATGAAAGGGAACTATGCACTCACCTGAAAGGTGGTGACTCAGCACTCGGACAACGCTTCGATACTCTCAAAACAATTTCCTTCGATAAAACCTAGTACCAATACCACTAGGGTTTAGTCTAACGATAACCGCGACAAATTAATTAGTCTGACTATTATTATTATTATATAAGCGTTAATAACACTCAATATAACTCATAATAATAGCGCAAATAATTATTTTAAGGACCTAATAACATTCCTATAATTATTCGAAAGCTATATTAAAAGTTGCGTAAGTGTAGCTCACTTACAGCGAATTTTATCGAAAACCGGAACTTTATTTGGAGCAGCGTTTCGAAACCGAAAGACTCCTTTTTCTCGGGACTCCGAGAGCCTCGGGGCTTCCCTCGGGTGCTAGGGGATCACCTAGACTTTAGGGGAGGGTTAAAACCCTTAGAGAGAGAAAGAAATCTAGAGAGAGAAGGAGAATGTGTGAAAAAGTTGGAGACCCTCGCCCCCCTTTTATACCCAGCGAGGCCTCGGATTATGCTGGGCGTAATGCTCGGATAAGGGTGCCAGCGAGCCTCTAGCTGTCTCGCATTTGGAAGGGATAAGAACCAAAGTACGCTGGGCGTACCCATCCTCAGACGCGGGGCGTAGATGCGAGTCGACGTGGCGTGATCCGGAGCGAAGCCTTGGTCAGCAAGCAACGGTTCAGAAGCGGCCACGTCATCAACCTCTCGCAGATTTCGCAATTTTGCACTCCGACTTCTAAAAATCATATCTTTCGCATACGAGCTCCATTTTAGACGTCTTTTATATCCACGCGAAGGAGGGAACGTACTTTACAACTCTTGTTTAGACTTTGTCTGCTAATTTTGACTTTATTTTAAATTTTATATTATTAACAGGCCGGGACAGGATTGGTCCGTTAAATCCTCATAACTTCTTCATCCGACGTCCGTTTTCGCCCATATTTTTCTCGTTACACTACTCTTATCGAGATCTTCGATTCTCATTTAGGTCGTGGTGGCTAAAAATCACTCGATCTAATATTCGAATTTCAGGCTGTACACTGCTAATCCGAAACTTCGAAAAATCATAACTTTTTCATACGAAGTCAGATTTGGGCGTTCTTTTTATCGATGTTCTTAGTTTAACATATTCTACCACTTTTGTTTAGATCACTAAGGCTAAATCTTGCTCTATCATAAATTCACTATTTACGCTTCCTGGTATCATGCCGGTTCCGTCGCAAAACTGCAACGGGTCATAACTTCTTCGTTATAACTCGGATTTCGGTGTTCTTTATATGTACGGAAACCTTGAGACATATTTTACAACTTGGTTAAGATTATTTATTCTAAATAATCTTTTGTCAAAAGCTTGTTTTCGACCCCTATTGCCTCTAAATTCACTAGCCCGGATCTACAGGCGTTACAACAATCGTCCCACCATGCTCTCCTTGCCAGACCTCCAAATCAACAACCATTTAATTGGCAGCAGGCCCAATTTTTTGATCAGCCCACAACTCTCCCTCAAGCATTTAGTACCATGAATCTTCAAGATCCTGAGAATATAGATTGGTACATGGATACTGGGGCAACTGCTCACCTCCACCATGACTCAGGTACTCTAAAATATGTTAGAAATAATTGCAATAATATTTCAGTTGTAGTTGGTGATGGATCTCGTCTTCCCATTACCCATGTTGGTAACACTTCCCTTAGTCAACATCCTTTTCGTACATTATTTCTTAAAAATGTCTTTATTACTCCTCAAATTATTAAAAATGTTATCTCTATTCGTCAATTTACCCGTGACAATAAATGCTCTATTGAATTTGACGAATTTGGTTTTTCTGTGAAGGAATACCTCACTAAACAAATTCTCATCCGATGTGACAGCACGGGCGACCTTTATCCTTTTACCAACCAACTCCCTCAAGTTTTTTTGGTTGCAAGTTCATCCACTTGGCATCAACGACTTGGTCATCCCAGCTACCAAGTCTTCAAGCATTTATTATCAAAAAAATTCATCTCATGTGATAAAAAAAGACCCCAATGTCTTATGTCATGCTTGTCAATTGGGCAAACATGTCCGTTTATCGTTTGATTTGTCACAAACTAATATTAGCTCTCCTTTTCAAGTTATACATTATGATGTTTGGACTTCTCCTTTACTTAGCCATAGTGGAATCAAATATTATGTTATTTTTCTCGATCAATATTCTCACTTTGTTTGGGTATATCTGTAACATTCGGATTTCCAAGTATATTATTTTATTCATTTATTTTGAGTTTGGGGAGGAACTCGGCGAGTTGATGCTTAGACTCGCCGAGTAGGACTGCAGGTTCTTCTCTGGATTGGTGACGGGACTCGACGATTCGACTCGTGGACTCGATGAGTCCACACTGTTAAGTGAAACCCTAATTTCTCGGGTTTGGGATCTATTTAAAGGCCCTTATATCCTTTAGAAACCTTAAGAGAGCTAGAACGTTTGTCAGGGAGGAGAGGCCATTTATGATCCTTATGTTGGTGTTCTTGCAAGAAGAAGGTGACCAAGGAAAGAGGGAGCTGAAGAGGGTGCTATTTTGTAGATTTCAGAGCCCAGGGACTTCATATTTTAGTTATAGATTCGATCCTTCTTTAGGTTTGGTGTTAACCTTTGGAGTTAGGGTTTTCTAGACCCTTTAGAGGCTTGATTGAATGAGCATTTGGTCCCTTCTCGTATTGAGGCTTTGGATCTGGACCCAAAGAGGTCCAAAGATCTTAACCCTGTGATCTTTATGATTGATATTAGGAGACATGAGCTTAGGGTGTCATATTGGAGGTTATTTCTCCAAATAGAGCCTTTGGGCCTTTGCATGAGCATCAAGATCTGAACTTTACGTAATTATCATGCTTAGGAAGGTTAGATCTGTGGATTAGAGGAACAGATCTAACCTCAGGAGGTCATTTGAGTATGAGCATTGCATGAACTCGCCGAGTCCAAGGACAGACTCGACGAGTAGGGTAGGTTTCCATGAGAACCACATAGTTGGTGACTCACTGAGTTGGGGAAGTGACTCGGTGAGTCATTGGGGATTTAGAGGACTTGAGTTCATAACTGAACTCACCGAGTCACAATTGTTCAGTCAACGAGTCTGGTCAAAGGTTTGACAGTTAACTTCTGTTGACTTTTAGGGTTTGGTCAACAATTGGACTTGTGGACTGTTTGAAGGGTAAAATGGTCTTTTAGCCTTCATTAGAGGACATGTGAGGATCTAGTCTAGCCTAGAGAGCCATTATTGATTGAGATGATTGTTTATGTGTTTAGGCTGAGGCTAGATCAGTGTTTACGCGAGTGAGGTATTACCGAGACATTCGAGGGGAGTCTTCTCACTATACTTTACCTTGAGTAGGTATCCAAAGTTATGTGATAGAGTATCTTGTATGCTATCTATGTGATGTGTTGCACTGCATTATTTCTATGTGATTTATGCTTTGTGTATATCAGAGTTAGGACCGGAAGGTCCATAGAGCTAGGACCAGGGGGTTCACAGAGTTAGGGCCCAAGGGCCCACAAGAGTTATAGCCGTGAATGGCTAATATATGTTATACGTGGTATTTTGGGGAACTCACTAAGCTTCGTGCTTACAGTGTTTTGTGTTATGTGTTTCAGGTACTAGTGAGGATTGCGGGAAGGCGCCAGCATGATCAGTACACACACGGGAGTTTTATTTATATGTTATGATCTTGGGATTTTTACTTATGTTCGAATATATATGAAACAATGAGATTTATAATATTGTGAAATAAAGTTTTTTTAAAATTTGAAAATTGTTTGAAATTTTTCGGCGTTACAATATCCATTACGAAAAAAATCTGATGTTTTTTCTAAGTTTCTTCACTTCCGTGCATATGTCACCAACCAATTCAAAACCGATATTCAAATTTTCCAATGTGACAATGGCAAAGAATTTGATAGCACCCAATTTCACCATCTATGTGCCTCCAATGGTATTCACATGCGTTTTTCTTGTCCATACACATCTCAACAAAATGGCAAATCAGAACGCAAGCTTCGTACTATAAACAATACTATTCGAACCCTCTTATTCCAAGCCCATCTTCCACCCACATATTGGGTTGAAGCTCTTCATATGGCCACCCATCTCCTCAATATTCTTCCATCTACCACTCTCCAACACGACACCCCTTTTCACAAACTCTTTAACAAACTCCCATCCTACACACACCTTCGTGTTTTCGGTTCTCTTTGCTACCCCCATCTCAACGCTATTAACAAATTGCAACCCTGTTCCATTCCTTGCATCTTCCTTGGATACCCATCTAATCACAAAGGATATCGTTGCCTTAACCTCCATACAAAAGAAATAATTATTTACCGTCATGTGTTACCTTTGATGAATCTATCTTTCCATTATGTTCCTTAACTCCAAATAAGGCTCCCGATTATGACTTCCTTAACATCGAAAATCACAGAAACTACTTCACTGATCCAACCCGTCCACCTCAACCCTCTCCTATGATTCCTAAAACTAACCCCACAACTCATACCACCACCATTCCTATTGTCAGCAGCAACCCTGACACTCCTCCCATTGCCCTTGTTGCTGCTGATAACCCTTCCTCCTCTCACTCTTCCACCTCTAAACTATTCACCTTTCAGTAAAATCAACCCCTTCAGCCCCTACTCCTTCTCTAAATACTCATTCTCTTCCTTCTACCTCATCTCGCACTTATCATATGGAGACTCGTGCTCGTCATGACATCTTCAAACCCGTTGATAAATTAAATCTTCACACTGATCTCTCCTCTTCACCTCATCCCAAAAACTACTCTCAAGCCTTTCTTGATCCTAATTGGTTTCGTGCTATGACTGAAGAATTTAATGCTCTTATTTCTAATCAGACTTGGATACTTGTGCCTCGGCCCCCAACTGCTAATGTTGTTAATAGTATTTGGTTGTTTAAAAAGAAACATAATGCAGATGGATCATTAGCTCGGTATAAGGCATGTCTTGTTGCCAACGGTCGCAGTCAATGACCCGACATTGATTGTGATGAGACCTTCAACCCGGTTGTTAAACCGGATACGATTCGAACTGTTCTCAGCTTAGCTATTTCACATGATTGGACGGTTCATCCGCTGGATGTGAAGAATGTTTTTCTCCATGGACACCTCCAGGAGACCGTTTACAAGCATCAGCCACCAGGAACTCGTGATAAGAACTTTCCAGATCGTGTCTTCTTACTTTAGAAGTCTTTATATGGACTCAAACAAGCCCCTCGAGAATGGTATCATTGGTTTGCTCAGTTTATTACCGGATTTGGGTTCATCAAGAACAAATCTGATTCGTCTCTATTTATTTATAGACAGTGTCCTCATATTGCATATTTATTACTTTATGTGGATGATATTTTTCTGATCGCTTCTTGTACCACTCTTCGCTCAGAGTTTGCCATGACTTATTTAGGCACTCTGAACTATTTTCTTGGCATTGCTGTTTCTAGAGATAAACATGGCATGTTTTTATCTCAACAGAAGTATGCTACATAGATTCTAGACCGGGCTAAAATGCTCAATTGCAAGCCAGCTCGCACTCCTGCTGATACATCTGCCAAATTTGATGGCATTGGTCCTCCTGTCTCTGACCCGACCCTCTATAGAAGTCTTGCAGGGGCTCTTCAGTATCTTACTTTCACGAGACCCGACATCACATATGTTGTCCAACAAGTTTGTCTTTACATGCATGATCCTTGAGAGCCCCATTTCACTGCTCTCAAGCGCATCCTGCGATATCTTAGTGGTACTCTTGATCATGGTTTACAGTTATTTTCATCCCCTTCTCGAGGTTTGGTTGCTTACTCCGATGCTGATTGGGCTGGTTGCCCCTCGACCCAACGCTCCACCTCTGGTTACTGTGTATTTTTGGGTCAAAATCTTTTATCTTGGTCCTCAAACCGATGGGGTACGATATCTAGGTCCAGTGCTAAGGCTGAATATCGGGGTGTTGCCAATGCTGTTGCTGAGACTTCCTGGCTGTGCAATCTCCTACGTGAGCTCCTCTATCCGCCGCTTTCCGCTACACTTGTGTATTGTGATAACGTCAGTGCTGTTTACTTGTCCACCAATCCGGTTCAGCATCAACGTACAAAACATATAGAGATTGACATTCATTTTGTGCGAGACAAAGTCGCTATGTATCATATTCGAGTTCTTCATGTCCCATCTTCGTCTCAATATGCTGACATATTCACAAAAGGGCTGCCTTCCACATTGTTCCTTAACTTCAGATCCAGTCTAAACGTTTGCTCAAGACCTCCCGTTCAGAATGCGGGGGGATGTTAGCATTATATATATATATATATATATATATATATATATATATATATATATATATATATATATATATATATATATATATATATATTTGTATATTATATTTTCCATTGTTATTTATTTAATTGTGTGGCCCTTGTATATTTTGCCCACAATCATAGCTTTTTCCTTATAGCTCTTTCCATATTTTGTATTATATATTGGTGGAATGTATATTGGTGATTTATGGGAAAATAATTTACTAACAATCCCCGTTGCCGATGCCTTCGGGTGATGATGCCACAGAAATAGGGATGAGCAAAAGGACCGAACCGGGAACCGGCTTCGGCCAAAATCAAGAACTGAACCGGCCCGACGGTTCTACCGGTTCCTACCGGTTCTTGTCGTGTCTTCAAACATTGGAACCGGTCCTTGAAAAATAGCATCATACGGTTCCGATTTTTGCCGGTTCTACCGATTCCGGTTATATCGGTTCCGGTTCCTACCAGTTTCCGGTTCAAAAAATCCACAAAAATAATGTCCCGGTCCTGACCCGACCGGTTCCATCGGGTTCCGGTTCCGGTGCCGGTTCCGGCCGGTTCCCCGGTCCATATGCTCATCCCTACATAGAAATAACCAACTCTATTATCTTGGCACCAGATATCCAATGTTGTGGAAAAAGCCGTTATGAAAAATTGAAAAAAACATCTTCTAGGTTTTTTCGAATCCTTAAGGTAATTCCTTACATTTATAATTTCAAGTTAACGAATCAGTTGTGGTGATTCTATCAAACTTTGTAGCAATTGAGGTCATTTAAAACTGTGGATTCAGTTTTAAGCTCTGATTGAAAGCTTTACATCTTTGTACCTTTCCTTTCAGGTAAGCTTTGATACATTTTATACATTAAGGTGTTGTCTCCAGATATAGGGAGAAAGAAAGAAAAGTTAGAAATCGATTGTTTGTGCTTGTTTGCTCGATTCTTACTAACGAAGAAGGCAGATGAAGAATGGAAGCGACAAATAGAGATTAACAAGGGAACGAAGGCATCATATTTATCAAATTTACTCTTATGTTTTCCTTTAACATATAGAGCTTGTTTGTACCTGTTTGCTCGATTCTTACTAACGAAGAAGGTAGATGAAGAATGGAAGTGACAAATAGAGATTAACAGCCTGCATGGGGGGCTTAGAGGAAGGGTAAAGTGGGCAGCTGCACAGAGCCTAATTTTTTTATTATATATATTTATTTAAAAATATAAAATTATAATAAAGATAAGGGCCATTTTTTTCTTGTTCGTCCTGGGCCTTTAAGAATATTTCATTTTTCAGGACCGGCCCTGTTAACAGGGGAACGAAGGCAACATATATATCTATTTTACTCTTATGTTTTCCTTTAACCGATTCCTACGATACAATAAAATGATAGGGTCCTTTTTGCTTCTTCTTCTAATTCATTGATTACAAATTGGTTTTTGTAACATGGTACTTTAGGTTGGTATATGTCTGTTTTTTAATAAAGATTCAGTTACTTTGATAATATTATTGTGGGTTTTGATAGAAAATAGATTGGCTGTTGAGAACATACATCCACTTAAGAGGCAAAGCCAACCATAAACATATGTAAGGTAATTAACATCATATATCAACAAACTTTATACTTGATCACGTTTGTTTCATAGTATACGCATCATTCATGTACCGCAAGTAAATGATGTACACAAGCTATTTACCAAGAAAGAAATCTCTTGCAACAGTGAATATGGGTATCAGTATTAACTTAACCTTTTTAGTCAATACTTATTCTCTTTCTCTTCCAATACTAACTTGATCTTTGTGGGATGTTTTTGGAGGCAATTACAAAAAAGGGAGAATCCATGTCTTCGAAAGTGATAGTGTAGCTGAGAAAAAATGACATTCAATCTGCTCAAGTGTCATTCAATCTGTTGAAATTTAAAATATCAAGCATCTCACATATATATATATATATATATATATATATATATATATATATATATATATATATATATATATATATATATATATATATATATATATATATATATATATATATATATATATATATATATATATATGCATCTTGCTATAAGTGCTTCTGATGTGGTTTTGAACATTGCAAACAGATGGCTTCCACCCATGAAACCATGTTTTCTAGAAAACCATATCTAATGAAATTTAATTTTGCTATATTCCTTAAATTTGTATTTATGTGTTGTATTATATTTGTACAGTTAATATAGGTGGATGTACCGTATTATATTTGTACAGTTAATATAGGTGGATGTACCTAGGGGTGTAAATGAGCCGAGCCGAGCCCGAACATACCCAAGCTCGGCTCGAGCTCGTTTGATTGTATGTTGGCTCGAGCTCGAGCTCGGCTCGTTTCGAGCCCAATTTCAAAGCTCGTGCTCGGCTCGTAGGAAAAATAAGAAGCTCGAGCTCGGCTCGTTTAGTTTGTCATGCGAGCCTAAATGAGCTTAGGCTCGACTCGAGCTCGTTTATGATTTTGGGACTCGTTTAATTTATTATCATATATTCAAGGGAATAATCCAAATTCTAACTTCAAAACAGACATTCATAGATTCTCCATTTGTATTGATTTAATGTCTAAAATATAACCAAATAAAAGAACATAAAGAGTAAAAGCTCAAATTACAAAAATAGTAGTTAAACTCCTAATTATTGAACGACTAGAAATAGAAAAATCTTCCTTTATGCAACTTCACTCCTCAGATACACAAAACCTGCAAAATGTACAAAGGAATCATTTTTTGAAATATTTTTCAGATTAAGAATTTGTTGTTTAACACATCTAATTACCTTCAATTACTTTGTGTTCACCTCAGGCAGTAAAACCTCAATAGGAAACTCCTCCTTCTACAAAATAAAAAGGTTGACAATTAATAATTTAAACTATTAAAATAACAATTATAATGTGGTTTTGATTTTTTTTCAAATATACCTTTAATTTTTTCTTGACTCCATGAACTTGCCTAATTCAATCTCCTCCGCAAATCAATATTTGTACCGTGTCGGACCCCAATGAAGCTCGATATGGATCAATAACTCTACCGCCGGCACTAAAAGTTGCTTCAGATGCAACCGTAGAAATTGGGATTGCAAGTACATCTCTAGCCATCAATGATAAAACACGGTACTTTAACTTGTGCACATTCCACCACTCTAAAGCATTAAATGATTCCATTCCTGTTTGTCCTTTCTCCCTATAAACACCTTCTTCTAAATACATATCAAGCTCTGACTTTTCTGGTCTCTCCAAATCTGCAGTCTTTATGAACTCTCCAAATGCCTCCCATTAGCTATGGCCTCCCTCATCTTAGTAGCAAACGGTTGCTCAGTACTTAGTATCCAATTAGCTATGGCCTCCCTCATCTTGTTTTCATCATATTTTGTATCCGGTCCGATCAATGGTGGCACAAAATCCACATCACACCCACTAGGCTGAAAATTTAGTATTTGTTGGTTTTTTAGCGATTGTTTATGGGGGATGCAACTGTTTAGGTGTCTTTTATATGATGATGTAGGACCTGAACCAGTAATAGCCAACCTTGACTTACAATGTTTGCATTCGGCTTTTTTCTTACCATCCCGGAGTGTAACCACAACAAAATCGTTCCATACTTTTGATGTTTTTTTCCGTTTTCTCGTTAATTGTACTTCATCTTCATCGGTTTCGTTATTTTTTTCTCTCACACTTTCATTTTCATTAGGGATTTGACTAGTTGTTTCTTCATTTGGAGTGGTTGTGTGATCCATACCATGTACTAATTGTGATGACGAATTATCAATCCCAACACCTGTTTCAACCCCCATTCCTTTGTTTGGACTTAATAGGTTTGTTGTAGACCCTCCATCATCCATTGAATCTTCATAAGAAAACAATACAAATCATAGATACATCAATTTGAAATAATATTTATGCAACAATAAACAACTCAGTGGAACACCATGAACACCAACAAGTACACATAATATTTATGCAAAAGTAAATAACTCAATGTGATTTGAAAAATATGTGTGTCATTTTCTAGCATTTGGTCAAACATTAGGGTCAAAAATGTGAATTGAAAACATCCAACATGCAATCACGTTGCAATTTCCAAACAAGTGAATTAATATGATTACAAACAGGTACCTTTTGATTTGAGGAGTGCCGATTTTAATTACAAAAATTGACAAACAGGTTATTTGCTTAGTGCTTACAATCGATTCATTCAATCACATTACTGATACCAATCGATTCAATATAAACTGTGATGGAATGAAATATTATTAATACCTCTTGGCTGTTGAGTGTTGTGTGTTGAGTACGAGATGGATTCGGGAGGGAAACGTCGACCTCAGACCGTCGTATACTCAATCAGTCAATTGATACATCCACTGGATTCGGAAATCAATTGTTACGTACTTACAATCGATCGTTAATTGGAAATCATGGATTAATTATCGTCGCCCTAGATGGTAAATGGGTAATGGCATGTTCGACCGTCTTAGGCTCGTAGTTGTAGGGTATATGCCGTATGCGTGTGTGGAGTAAGGGGAATGTCGGCAAAGGCGGTTGGTTTGCTTTCAATTCATATAAAGATTAAAGAAATTAAGGAAACATATTATTAATAATATAAATATATAATATAAGGAGTGAAAAATATATTTATATTATAATTTATATAGGCTCGTTTAAGCTCGCGAGCCCTAGTTGAGCTCGGTTTAAAAGCTCGGGCTCGAGCTCGTTTAATAAATGAGCCCCGAATAAAGCTCAGGCTCGGCTCAGGCTCGTTTAAATCGAGTTCGAGTTGAACTTTTAACGAGTCGATTCCGAGTAGCTCACGAGTAGCTCGGCTCACTTACACCCCTAGATATACCAATAGTAGTCGATGATTTAAATTTGGATACAACATACGGGCAAAAAGGTAAAATAAAGTTTTTGTTATCACTTTTGTTTAATGAAACCATTTATATATGATTCATGAGTTACAAATTTTTTACTTATGATATTTTTTTTATTGGAAAAGGTTTTTCATTGGGATGTATGCAAGGATGATAGTAAACAATGCTAAATTCCAATTAGACCATATTCAACTAAAACATCAAATATTTAATAACAAGGTTTTTTAAAATCAAAATGGTGTTTGGAATATTTTTGGTGGATAAATACTTTTTTCAAATATTTAAATGTTGGAATTATGAGATTGTGCTCGATGATGGACCATTTGGATGTTAGCGTGGTATTTTTTTTCTTCAAGTTTTGACTTTCTAATCATATTTTCACTTTTCAAAATGTGCATTAAATGTTAGAAATTGGGGTATAGTAAGACTTGGAATTCTGAGAATTGTGTAAAACACTTTCAGATTAAAATATTTGGGTGGTACTCCCAATATTTTTTAATCGGATAAGACTCAGAGAGACAAGAATTTAGAATGCTTTGATGATAGTTTCGTTTGTACCAGAAAAATGAGACCAAAACCGAATTTATGATCCTTGTCTGAAAACTGTCATATGACAGTTTCTAACTGTCATAAACTATAAAAACTTACATATAACGGAAGTTTGGATAAGGGTCAAACAATGGTCAATTCTCTGAAAATACGATTTTCTGATGCATTTTTTATATAACAACATACCCTATATAAAAAAGTTTCCGCGCTGACCTGGCAGCTCGACCCCAGCCAGGGGCTCTGCCACTTGGACCCCGCTCCCAGGGGCACTGTCCCCGGACCCCCGTTCGTTTAGGGGTTTCGCCCCTAAATGACAGTGTACTTTGAAAACTTGATCAAACTTAAATAAATGTGTACTCCACGCCTTCCTTACTTGTTTAATATTTATCAAGATCACCTTTGGTCAACAAAGTAATCCCATTACACTTAAATAATATTAATGACAAGAAATCACCAACATTAAACATAACGTTTGTTTGCATTAACCGAACCATGTATTTATCAATTTTATTGGTTTGGCTTTCTTTAATGTCCAAAATATCATTGGGGAACATGAAAGTAAATCAATCAAGTTTTATGTTAGATTTGGCTTTTATTATGATCATCAAAATGTCCTATGGGAAGATGAAGGGAATTTAATTAGGTTTGGAGAAATTAATGCTTTTGCATCTCAGGGTTTATGAAATGGTTGTTCTAATAGAAACATACAACGCAAAACAACACCGATGGTAAAAAGGTCAATGTTTGCCACGAGGCTTCAAAGTACCGTCAAGGTGATGAGAATTCCATCCACTCAAATATCTAAACAATGTAGCCACATGAGAGATAGACCCCAAAGGGTAAAAAGGTCAATTCATAGACCAAATAAAAAAGATTGGCAAATTCACATCCAGATGCATTCTCAACTGCAACACCATGAACAAGTGAAGGCACCAGGGAATAGAAGACATGCAGTCAGAGGAGACACACTGAGACCCATAAACCAACACCAAGGGTAAAATGGTCAAACTTGGCACATGAAAGGTGTAGAAAAGTGATCGACTCAACTAAGTAGGAACCAATTGTTTACAAGTTTTTGTTGTTCGAAGTTATTATGTAAATATGCTCTTGAATATGATAATGATTAATTTGGTGATGTATTTGTAGATTGGGAGGCTTGCTTTTGATCAGTTTGTTAAGAAGAACATAGTTACATATAAGTTTGATTCGATTGATAAGTATACGTTTCTTGATTTCTTGAAAGTGATTTTTCCTGGAATTGAGAAACATACGGATTGAAAGATACATATATGTATTTTGATGGTATGGAGTAGATTTCTAATATTTGTAAAAAGGTAATTTCATTAGCGCATAAATTTAAGCAAGGTAGGATGCAAGTGAGGAACCATTTCATTTACTAATTATTTTATGTGAAATACGATACATTTTTGGGAAACTATTATTAGCTGTCATGATTTTCTTTTTTTTTTTTCTTTATTTTATATTGTTATTCTTTTTGTATCATCACTTCCTACTACCAACACCAACAAATCAAACAACATAAACACATTTAAAAAAATAGAAAACCAACAAAACATGTGAAGTTGTGAAAATCATAAATGGGCGAATCGCACAGAATGCCAACGTACTTTACTATCTCTACCAATTCATGCAATTTACTTTGAATTCACACAAAAGCAACACCTTCCACCCCGCGTTGCGGTGGAAACTTGCTAGTTTATATAATATTTATGTTAATAAAAAAACTTCCATTTTTGCACGACTATGAAATCTTTAAAAACAACTTTGGATTGAAGAACCACAATTTTTGCACAAAAAGAGATTTAGATGAAGACCGAAGGTGGCCCTTCGTGTTTGTGCAGCAAAAGGGCATCCCTGTGATTGAAATTGTTGTCAATAACCACCATTTTTTGCACAAAAAATAAGACATGGAATAATGGAAAATGGGGGTTTGGAACAAAAGTTAGAGAGAGAAAGTGTGTGTGTGAGAGAGAGAGGTGAGTTTGAATTTTTTTTTTTACAAAGTAAAAATGCCACATGAATACATGATTCAACTTCAACCGGGAAAAATAAAATTCAATACCCAATTTAACTGGTCAATTCTATTTTTAACTACTTATATATATATATATATATATATATATATATATATATATATATATATATATATATATATATATATATATATATATATATATATATATATTCTATTTTAATAAACAAAACTTTTTTTACACATGTCTCTTCCACATTCATTTTCAGCCAAAAGTGATTTTATCTTTATACCCTCAATGATTTTACTTAATGTTTTGGAAATCATTAATGTTTATAACTTATTTCCTAAATTTAAGGATCCTTACCGTGTTATCTCTTCAACAAAATTGCCCTTATTCACCATGAATCCCATAAAATAGCAAAATCTATAACAAATCGCAAAGGTAATCGCTCTAAATCGGGAATCATATCTTCTCCAAATTTGAATTGATTTTCCCCCTCGTCTTTTCTCTCTCACATCTCTCGCTACTCTGGAAGAAAATGTTGTGTATGTGGTAAATCGGCCTCCAACTCATACTAGGTTGGAGAATGTGACAGTGCCGATACAAGGCACCGATAATACAACCTGCCTCCGACACAATATGTATTTTTTTAGTTCTTAATGCATTAATCTATATGAGGTTGAACTTGGGTTTATGGTTTTTTGCTATTCGAAAACTTCATTATGTGTAGATATCGATTTTTATTTTTAATCGGAACCCTATACATCTTTTAAGGAGATACATGTTTTTTCTTCGTTAATTTCTTGAATTTTAAATTGGTATTAGTTATTCTCAATGTATTTCATGTTTTGTAATTTTGGGGTTTTAATCAAATTCTACTATATTTCATGTTTTGTTTCTGCACGACTATCTTGATGTTGATTTTGGGTTATTGTTGAACACTATTATAACAGGTTTTTGGATATGAAGTGATATTCACTTAGTAGCTCAAGATTCAAGAACATCTAACACCATTTTGCAAATGCTCATTCTTTCATTAATCGGCTTCATATCTTTAAGTTATTGTAAATTGGAACTTGTGGATCCATTGTTCTTGGAAATGAGAAACGAAAAGGAAGTTGCAATGATTTAAAAGTTTCCTCTTTACCTAACCGACTTTAACTGTTTAGCCAAAAAAAATCATGGTTAATTTTGGCTTCTTTTTCCTTTCTTGTAGATCTATCAATGCTAAAAACCTGCTTGCTGAGGTTTTTATTAATGGGTTTCAAGGTAGGAAGTTACAATAATTTAGGATAAAAATATTTTTATTTTCTAATTATTGGTGCTTATATACAATGCCAAATTAGCATGTCCTTATGAAGTTATAGTTTTCATATCAATTTTGGTTCTTCGGGAAAAGATTATCGAACTATATGTAGGTAAGTTGTAATTTCTTGCTACATATGAAAGTAAGTTTCCATATCTTGCATTTGATTTGGGTTAAATGCATGAAATAACAACTTATTTGTTCACTTTATGTGTGCCTTAACTAAGAAAGATAAAAATCTTGCTTCTTTTTTTCTTTTTTACTTAATAGGAACAAAACTTGATCCACGAAGTCACCTTTTGACTTAATAGGGAAATGTTTTTGGCTTTTAACTTATTTTTTTTACTGAACAGATACCCAACTCACACACAAACCACTTATTATTCAAGTTTCTAGGTTCAATCACATCTTATAAATCCAAAAGAAAAAAGAAAATAGAATGATTAAATTTACACACCCACAGAACAAATAAAATATGATACATTGGTAATATTTTATGTTATTTAATATAACATAATGATATCATAAAATTAAAGGCATAATTGTGATGTTCCAACTTATTTTTATAGAAACTTTGCATTTCATGCTATTTTTCGTAGATATTTTGTTTTGTTGCAGTTTGTAACCAAAAGATAATGAAAGTAGAATGATATTATTGGAAAAAATATTCAAAGTTGATGTCTTCAAATGAGTACATGGTCACTTTAAGTAAATAATGAAAGTGCGCTCTCTGGATGATTGTAATACACTTCATATCCATTTTACTTATAAGCAGGGGTGAATATAATAACCAAAAAACCAAACCAAAACCGGAATAACCAATAACACTATAATGATAGAACAATTCGTAAAACCGATTGTTTGGATATTCAAATTTATATAATAATTTTAATTAATCAATATGAAAGTCCAAACAAAACTTATATTTTATTAATTTAATACATTTTTATAAATCTTTAACTTTTCATTAAGATTTTTTATTATAAATATTGTTTTGGTTTTTTACCCGTGGTTTTCACGGGTTGTAACATATATATATATATATATATATATATATATATATATATATATATATATATATATATATATATATATATATATATATATATATATATATAAGACGATTCACTTGAGATTTTAAAAAATTAGAAATCTTGAGATTTAATCTAAACCACATATTTATAATTTGTCGCTATACTACTCCAGTGTACCCATGGGCGGAGGATATAAAGGACTAGGGGGGTCTATGCCCCCCCCCCCCCCCGGTTTATATATATTAGACATGAAAATATGAAATTTAAGCTTTGGCCCCTTTTTTTTTTATTTTTTTTTTTTATAAAGAATTATAGATCTAGTTTCGACCCCCTCTAATAATTTGTTCAAGCTCCGCCATTGAGTGTACTGGCGCGATGGGAGAGTTATAATCATAAATGATTATTTAACGCCGTTCGTTCCTTTTTCACCCGCTACCTTCCCCACCACCACAATCGCAACTGCGACCACTATTACTACCACCCATGCCATCAATCGACCACACAGCTACCGCCTTTGTCACCTAAATCACCGCCACCTCTGACACCACCACCTCCTCTGCCACCAACCACCATAATAATATATGATTGCTTAATCTATGAACATATATATATATATATATATATATATATATATATATATATATATATATATATATATATGATTAGACATATATGTATCAACATGTATAATCATATATATTATATCTCTCTGCCTTATAATCACTTATGATTAGGCATGTACACACGTAGATTCAGGCTAGTCCATTTGAATATCATATACGTTAAAATTGACTTTTTGATATAAGATTATTTAGGATAAATAATCTTAACAAAAGTTATAGTATATGTGACAAGGATTCTGTGCATATAAAGAACGCCTAAAACTAACTTCATAAAAAGAAGTTACGATTTTTCTAACATTTCTGCGTAGCAGTATACAACTCAGAAACCAGAATTGAAACTGGTCGACTGTTAGGAAAAAAAATCTAAGCGAGAGTTGAAGATCTTGTGAATACTTATCCTTCGATATAAAGACAATTGAGAATGGATATCTTATGAGAGAGTTATTGAATTTTTTTAACAAACTTTAACAGTCTAAACCTGTTAAAAATATAATTTTAAAAATAAAGTCAAAATTAACCGACAGAGTCTAAATTAAAGTTTTAGATCTCATCGATAGCTACGCGTGAATGTAAAACTCGTCGAAAATGGAGCTTGTATAAAGAAGATATGAATTTTGTAAGAAACAAGAATCCCTCGTGTGCGTCCGCACACATAGACAGCATGTGCAGTGCGCACTGACACTCCACAGAATGCTCGACGCGTGACACCACCTAGAAGCTACCACGTTACCCTTACCCGACTATATGCTAGGCACACACCTGATCTATGTGTGTCACGCAAGCAAAATCCCCTTATAAATTGTCTTCGAGATTTAGTCCATTTCCACACCCATTCAACTACTCTCTCTTTCTTTCTTTCTTTCTCTCTCTATCTCTCTCTCTCTCTCTCTCTCTCTCTCTTTCTCTCTCTCTCTCTATCTCTCTCTCTCTCTCTCTCCCTCTCTCTCTAGAATTACTTGATACTTTAGCTCTTTACTTCCCTTAGTTTATCTCTCTCTCCCTCTCTCTAGAATTACTTGATACTTTAGCTCTTTACTTCCCTTAGTTTAGTCTTTGATGAAGCCCTAAAATTCCCTAGAAGCCCTGCGGTGTTAGATAACTGGTGAATAGAAGCTCCCAGATTAGAGTTTTGCCTACATAATTCCCCGGTTTTCATCAAAATACTCTATAAGTTAAGTTACACTTATTTTATTCAAGTGTAACTTTTAATTATGGTCACAGCTGTTATTATGAACCTATAATTAAGATTTATCAGTGATTCCAAGTCATTATACTTATTGATCTACTTACGAGGATGATGTCTAAGCTGGATTTAGTGAGGCGTTACCAAACAGACCCTACCTCTTATATGATCCTACATGGTTGTTCCTTACTTGATCGATCTTGATGTAGACATTGGGATTAGTGAGGAATCTAGACTATCATTAGTTACCAAGAATATAAGACTAAAACTTAGTAATGTGAACCTAGGTCACATCAAAAGAAAAGATAAAGTACCGGGGCGAAGCTTTGCCAAAATCATTGGTCATTCACCTAAGTCCAGTGAGTGCATAATTACTTTCATCTTACACATAAATATGAAGTATTTAGACAATGGAATGCTATATGTGCTTATGTGAAAAGATGTTATGTGTTAGATGAAATGTTATATAGATAAGTTTATATAATTTATACCGTAAACGTATTTTATAAATATAATACAATGGGTAACTAAGGGTAATGAAATATGCCATAGTATGACGAAAGATAAGATGCCATAGTATAATGAAAAATGGAGGAAATGGTAGGATTACACGACTTTGGGAATGGTATTAATGTACCAACGATGTTGAAATGGTACTAGTGTGCCAATGACCTTAGGTATGGTACTTGTGTACCAACGATGTAGTCATCTAACAGGGTATAGGTGACAACCACTAGACTAGTTGATGATAGTCCCATGTAACACATGCAGGTTTATAACCTATAGGTGATGGACTTGGTGTCCATTTGTGGATCTAAGACCAAACCCTCACTCATTAGGTCAAAAGATAGTTCACTAACGGGCCCATAAATAACCCAAGCCCATTGGGCCCACCAAGGCCCAATACTAAATAGGCTCTCCTGAGGCCCAACCCTTAAACTTACTTCCAAATGGCAAGCCCAACATAAGGGCCCAAGATATATATATATATACACACACACACACACACCTTAGATCCAAAATCTCCAGTACAACAAACGCAAAATCCAGTGTCGCACCCCCAAACCGGAACGGCAGAAACGTTCGGGGGCGGAGGACGTACTGTACAGTATCGCAACAATGAATAATAGTAATCAAATTAACAACAACGATTGTATTGATAATATAGTGTTTACATTGTATTCGAATCATATATGATTGACTCCAAAAGTAAATAGCAAAAACAAAGTCTTGAAGTTACTAAGCTCCAATTTCTTGGACCCTGTGCGTGTACTTGTCTACTAGTTTCCTGAGAGTACAAGTGGTTTTGAAAGTGTATCAACATTTAAGTTGGCGAGTTCATAAGTTTTTTTTTAAAAGTACGTTCTTTGTTCTTTGAAAATATTCATGTGTTTCTCCAGAAAATTCTATATTTTCTTCTTAAGTAAATGACCATACTAGTTCTTTCTATGATTACCTAGTGTATACAAGTTATATATAATTCAGATCGGATGGACAGTCAAATCGGTGGATCTGCCCTAAGTCCACAATCAAACAAGGAACAAGAAATGAGGCGGAAGTCACACATTCAACCGTCTATTGGATCTTTATTATATTTAGCCCTAACATATCCACTAGGTAATCATAGAGTTAATAATAAATGTCGTCTTTAACATGATGAGTGTGTTCCTTTAGAAAATCGTATATTTTCTTAGTAAAATGGAATGTATTCTTATGCTTAAAGAATGATATATGGCGCTTTAAATTCGTATATGTAACATCCAAAAATACGACCCAAAATTTTTTGTTTTAATAATAATAAAAATAATATACTGAACGTCATATTATAAAACCATATGTCAAATATCTCAAATCATAATAAAATTTCATGAAACAACTTTATCAAATCAGACTATGAATCAAAACAAACTCCCATGACAAAGACTGAAGCTGTGGTGTGTGCGATGCCATCATCCTGAGCTCTTTCCTTTACTTGCGGAAGTACCTGAAACCAAAACTGAAACTGTAAGCACGAAGCTTAGTGAGCTCCCCCAAACTACCACATACCATACAATACATATAAATCACATACTGGGCCTTGCCCACTGCATCAGATCGAAGTCCGGAAACTGCATCAGATCAAAGTCCGGAACTGACTGGGACCTTGTCCCATGCATCGGACCGATGTCCGGAACTAGCTGCATCAGACCGAAGTCCGGAACTGACTGCATCGGACCGAAGTCCGGAACTAACTGCATCGGACCGAAGTCCAGAACTAAATGATCATAGCATAGCATAAACACATATCAACTAGCATAACACATATCAACTAGCATAACACATATCATCTAGCATAAACACATATACTGCATACTGCATCAGGCCGTAGCCCGGAACACATAACACATAAATAATGTCTGAGCCACGAAGGCATCAAACGCACTATCTGCTGTAACAGACCGAAGTCCGGAAATTACTGCTAGCTAATCGGGCCGGCATTGTGGCCGTAAACCCGTTCCTACTGGAAGGAAACTCACCTCGTAATCTGGCTGCTGAATGAACTGCTTGGGAAACTATATGCTGCTGCTCCGGTATCTCCCCGGCTACAATTTCCATAAGTACACCCAATCAATTACCGATAACTACACTGAGGGTAAAATGACTATTTTACCCCTGGTCAAAGTCAACATACAGTTGACCTGACTCGTCGAGTTAGGTCACCAACTCGTCGAGTCCTTACTCTCACTTTATTGCTTCTGCTTGCTACTACTCGTTGAGTTTGGCATAGACTCGACGAGTTCCTCTTCGATACTAACACTCAGTCCATCTGCATCTGACTCGCCGAGTTGTATGAACAACTCGTCGAGTCCTCCTTCAACACATGAACACTCTGGCTGTGACTCGCTGAGTTGTATGAACAACTCGTCGAGTCTGTTCTTGAGGTATGAAGATTGCCTTGGACTCGCCGAGTCAGGGCATTGACTCGCCGAGTCCCTTCATGAATGAGTCCGATCTCCGAATCATTGAGTCCACCCATAACTCACTGATTCCACTCGGCATTGTATATAACCCCAACATATCAGATCTTCATTGTATATACATCGGGGACTCGTGACCCGACTCGTCGAGTCTGAAGAACAACTCGCCTAGTCGGTTGCATGCAACACTACTCCGATGATTTTGCTCAGATCTAATGCATACAACTTATAGATCTGGGTTCATAAAGCTTAGTTACCACGTAAAGTTTCCAACTTTACGTGTACACATGCATGAAAATGGATTTAAAGGCTAAAAAGACACTTAAAGGAATAGATCTAGGGCTTTCCAGCAAAAAGGCTCCATAAAGGTGTTAGATCCACGACTTCGGGACTGAAACATGGCTAGACCCGAAGTCCAATCACCCCAATGTGATTTCTCTACCATAAATAAGCTAAGAAATGGATAAAATGGTCTAAATGTGATTCAACAAAGGAGAATCAATCATAGCAACAGAGGGAATCCGGTTTTTACCTCAAGAACTCTGCAATAGATGCAAGATCTTGGACCTTCTTCTACTCCCTTGGATCTAGCTACCTTATTCTCTTCAAAACTTCAAGATTCACACAAGAAATGCTCAAAATGCTCAAGGAAAGGTTAGGGTTTGCTAAATGATGCTCTGAGGGTGAAGGGGACGAGGTTGGGGCTCATAAGATGGCTTAAATAGGGTGCAAAACCCGAGGATTTAGGGTTTCATTCAGACTGATGGACTCGCCGAGTCGCCAACTTAAACGTGCTCGAAATCCCGTCTCTACTCGACGAGTCGGGATACTGACTCGTCGAGTCCCTCTAGAAACTTGAATAAATAATAATATTAAATAACATACCAGAATCAGGGTGTTACAATATAAGTAAAGTGACCAATAATAAATCCTTCGATGATTACTTAGTGTATACAAATTATATATAAGTAAAGATCAAACGGACAGTTAAATATGTGGATCCGCCCTAAGCCCACAACCGAACAAGGAACAAGAAGTAAGGCGGAAATCACACATTTTACTGCCTATCAGATCTTCATTGTATATAACCCCAACGTATCCACTAAGTAATCACACCAAAAAGTAAGTAATCATATTTGTTTCCAGAAAGTTAAATTGTAAACTGTTTGTTTATAAAACGATGATGCTTATCCCGGAAAATCCTATATTTTCCATAATAGTGAGTTGTAGTCTTTAATGTTCCAAGACCGAAAATACAAGTATTTTACCATACTTATATTAATAACATGTAGTTTTATCATTAAATAAAACTAATTGAAGATGTGTTTGATCTATAAACTAGATGAAATGTTAATACCCTATCATGATTAATTAGTACACATGAGTTATATATAACCGAGATTGAACAGACAGTTGATTGGATGATTCTGTCCTAAGCCTACAACCAAAACAGAAACAGGAAGTAAGGCAGAAATCACACATTCCACTGCCTTTCGGATCTTCAGTGTATATAACCATGATGTATATACTAAGTAATTATATAGTTATTACCCCCTTTAGACTGTTTGAAATATACCATTACGTAAATATTTAGTTAATACTTATTGTGAGTGTTGTTATGACCATGATTACAACAATACGATGTTATCCAGGCATCAGAATATAATGACAGTTGTCACCCTTGAACTTTTGCTCTGACTGTAGCTAACAGCCAGGGCGCGGGATTGTCAATCCCGTATAGATCTATACACAAACTTATGTTCTCCCTCCAGGAGACTCTGTTATAACGTTTTAATGAGTACCTTTGTTGGTATAATAAAATAAGGGGCTCACAATCCTGTATTAACTCGATATTTATAGAGAAGCGAAATAACCTTTTAGTAAATAACATGCACCTTTGGAAAAATAGTCAGTTTGTTCCATAAACTATACCTGTAATAGTTTATAAGTTTGTTTCCGTGTTGTAACCTGAACTTTGTAAAATCGTACTTTATTCCATAAACTATACCTATAATAGTTTATAAGTTTGTTTCTGTGTTAATGTGAAAACTGATACGTATTGACAAGTTCTGTATGTATATATATTTTAACGTAATAGTTATAAAAACTATAAGAAAATAATAACGATGTTTTGTATTTTATTCTTGTGTTTTATTTGTATTCCCACCCCTCCCTCTAAAACAATTAAAAATCATGAAAATATAGGGGTGTGAACTCACCTTAAGTTTAATTGCAGGTAGAATCTAGCTAGAAGATTGACATCAGTTAGCGATCGTTGGCTGAGGAAAAGGCTTGAAATCAGCAAAATGAGAGAGAGAGAGAGAGAGAGAGAGAGAGAGTAGTGAATTGGTGTAACAAAAACCAAAGAGAGGAAACTATCTATTTATAGTTCGAGATTTTGACACTCACTTCGTGAGCATGCATGGATCGCGTCGTGAGTTTGGTCCTGATCATCCCGTAGCTTTGCCACACGCGTTTCTTGCTCCGAAAGGTGTCCGGATGACTCCCCATGTCGTGAGAATTCAAGCTCACATCGTGAGCTTTTAACGAAGACTTTTTGTGTGTCATCTACTCTTGAAAAGAGGCATTTTGACTCCTCACGTCGTGAGTCCACTCAGATTAGGGTTTCTGTCACACGTCATGCTCTCAGATAGTTGTATCTTCGGAAGGTCATAACTTTTGCATATGAGCTCCATTTTTGACGTTCTTTATATCCACGTGTAGGCGGAGATATACTCTAAAACTTTCATTTATATCCATGCGTAGGTGGAGACGTTCTTTATTACTTTTTACGATTCCCGATGTCGTGCCCTTTTTGTCGCGAAACTTCGACAGGTCATAACTTCTTCGTTATAACTCGGATTTCGACGTTCTTTATATGTACGAAAACCTTTTGAAATATAATAAAACTTAGTTAAGATTATTTTTTCTAAATACTCCTTTATCAAAAAGTCATTTTTGAAGCTTATGATAGCTTCATTTTATTTACTTCTTTTTATAGTTTATTTAGTACATTTCATTCGCATTTTAGTTAACTTCCATGCATATTTTCCCTTTTGTTATTTTTATGACCATTTCGGGGTACTTTCTAGTTTCTTGAGCATTATTGCAGATTTTCTTGGAAACTAGCGGGGCGGTACTCATGGGAGGCGATTGGGCTTGAAGGGAATTGGGGATTTCGTGCTTGATGGCTATGAAGGTGATTCATGGGGTGGACTTGTCAATTGCCTGAAGGCTTGGAAGAATTGAGCTTTAAATTTGAAAGACGCGGGAGAATTCTTGAGTATGCAAGATCAATATTTGGGAGTTTCCGGAAGTTTTGAATGATGTGGATAGACAAATTGGGCTTAAATTGAAGAAATATTGAAGAAAAATGGGCTAGAAGCTAATTGGACTCGAATTGGGCCAATGGATTAGCTGTGGGGGCCCAAAACTTGAAGAAGCCCAAAAATGCCGTCAGTATCCGCGACCCGCGTAAGATTCCCCGCGGCCCGCGTGGATTCCTGACAAGGGAAATTTCGGGATTTTGCTAAGAGCTCTATATTGGGAAGGTTGGTGTGCCTCTTTAGCATTATCTTGGAGGTCCGATTTTGAGACTTTCTCTCTGGAGTTTGGAGCACTTTTGGAGGCCAAGAACACTTGAAGAATATCTTCTTTTCACCTCTTGAATCTTGTCAAATGTTTGGTACAATCTTATCTAACTTTGTTCATTTGAGTTTAGCCATGCTTGGCTAAACAAATCTTGGTTGACTTTTTGTTGAATCCTTTGAACTTTTGTTGGATGTTGAAGAATCTATGAACTTGTTCTTAAATCTTTATGGAAATGTTTTGTGTTTCATCATATTATCACTTCTAGTATGTTTTTATTCATCAGTTTAAATATGTTTGTGGTGATTAGTTGGCTAATTTCTTGATTAAGTAAATGATCCTCAAATTAGGAAGCAACAAGTGATTTTTGTGTTGTTTTTGCTTCACACAATCATAAAAACATTTCCTCCAACATGGTAGTGAAAGCAATTGACTCCTCTTGGATTTGTTGACTTTTTGGTTCTTAATGCTAGTTGACTTTCACTAATTACATGTTATTTGGAATTAGTGACTTTGACTAAGGAAATTGTAATGAGCTTCTCTTGCCATTTCAACAATTAAGAAAAGTCTAGGTAGTCTCAAGCTCCTTGGATTACTATAGCCAAATTAAGGATTTAAATCAAAGTATTGCACCATTGGATTCTAATGGTATGTTCATCAAAAGTCAAAGTGAGGAAACTTTAAGTCAACCATCTCTCCCTTATTGATTTTACATCAAACTCTTATTTTTGTTGCATTTGTCTATTTAAATCATAGTTAACTCTAGTTTGTTTCAAGTATTTCAAAACACCAAAACCCCACATTTTATTTTTATTGTCATTTTACAAGTATTTTTACAAAGAGATTTTTCATAGAGTTATAAATTGAACCAATCTCCGTGGATTCGATCCCTTTACCACTATACACTATTTTAGTGTGTAATATTTAGGGTTATTATTTGTGTTGGCCTCGACAACCACCAGCTTATTGTCTCTAAATTGACTAGTCTGAATCTGCGGGCGTTACAATTATCTCCCCCTTAAGACGATTTCGTTATGAATTCACTGGCACATGATTGAAGTTTGACCTAACTTGTTCTAGAATTTTACAGTTGTCACATCTAGGCCCAACACTTAAGGCCCAATATGAGATTTAGGCCAAAAAGCCCACAACGAGATTATGCAGAGCGTACCTCCCTTGGTACGCTCAGCGTACACATGAATCCTGATCGGGGACACTAGATCAGTACGTGGGGCATAATGCTCAGGTCCAGAAACTCCATTTTCGACTTAACCACTTCAACCCAAAGCATCCAAACCTCAGGGAAGCTTTGTTACAAGCTCTTAACTGATAAAGTTGGCGACTTTATCAGTTTGCATGTCTTACTGGGACCTAACTTCCAAAATAACCATTAAGACTCTTAAATCCTCTTAACACATGAATGAAGAAATCTAAACGACCAAGTTCTCATTTTTATGAATTAAGGCAACCCAATACACTAAAAAGGACAGGAGATTTGCTTTGGAGTTCACCAAACTCATAAAGCTTCTAGCTTTGGGACCGAAAACCCTAAAATGGACCATAATTTGCACAAATCAAAAAGGATGAGAAAGCTTTGAGCTTTATACCTTCAAATGATGCTCCAACCACAAAAAAGCTCAGATCCAAAGCCTGGACTCCAACTGTATTCTCTTCAATGCTCCTTCTTCACTCAAGAATCCCACAAGAACACTTAGAAGCTCACAAATTGTCACTCAAGCTAAAGGGATGAAAATTACGGTTTTGAAAGGGTTGAGGGCTGGAAATTGTGGCCAGAAATGAGGCCATCATATTCTTTAAATAGGGTCACTTTAAAATATTAGGGTTTACATTCTCTGCCTAGTACGCCCAACATACCCTCTGGTACGCCCATCGTACTAGTGGTCTCCGCGTTCATGCTACGTATATAAGTATGTTACGTGTACACATACTTACGCCCTGCATACTCATTTGCCACCCATTTGTCAATAAGGACTAAACTTGTCAAAACTTCAAATTATCATGACTTGTTCGTTATAAGTCTGTTTCCAACGAACCTCATACCTACAGAAAAGTGGCGAGAAGCCCTACGCTTCTAGCAGCTCGTCGAAGCCTTAAGGCTTCCTCTCACTAGGTTGTATCCCACGAACCCTAAATCACAGACGATCCGAAACAGGATGTTACAAGTATACTGCTATTTAGGGGCGAAACCCTTGAACCAATGGGGGTCCGGGGGCAGCACCCTTGGGAATGGGGTCCAAGAGGCGGCAGCTCCTTGCGGGCTCCAAGGGGCAGTACCCCTGGCTGGGGTTGAATATTCTAGACCCAGATTTAAGTTGGTTTATGATCGTTTTTGGACAGTTTTAGGACATAATATTGTCATGTGGCAATTTTAAGACTAAATTTTTTCTTGTTATATGGTCATTTTTTGGTACCCTTCTTCTTCATAACATCTTGAACATTATCTCTTCTATTTCTCTCATTTTTCGAGTCTTATCCGCTTAAAGATTGGGTGTACCACCTAAATACTTTAATCTGAAAGTATTATACACGATTCTCAGAATTTCAAATTTTTCTATACCCCAAATTTCTAACACATATTATGTTCTCAAATAAATGTCTATCAATCAAATATACATACTTTAATTAACTATCAATTACATACCAATCCAACAATCATTAAAATTTCTAAAATGAATTATAAAGAATGCTCGGGGTAATTCCCTTCTTTGCAAATTACTATTTCTATTTTTATTTTTATTTTGTCGAAATTTAGTCATTTATATTACTAAAATAGATATAAATAGTAATTAATTTTATCAGATTATATAATTTAAACCAATAAACTAAACGATTAATTTCTTGATTTTAAATGAGAAAAAAGTACTTGATAATTCCAAAGATTGCTCCTCCTACAATCTTCCAGTTAAGCAAAAGGAACAGTCCCCCAAAACAATGAAAGACAATATTTTTTTTAGTGTTATCAATATTAAGATATATATGAACAAGATCCAAGTTTCATTGCCCCATTTTCGTGTGTGTATATATATATATATATATATATATATATATATATATATATATATATATATATATATATATATATATATATATATATATATATATTCGTGATACCTTTATTTTGTTATATTATACTCACACGACGGACTTATAATGAATTATAATTTAATCATTAAAGTTAGATAAGTAGATAAACTTGCAAAAAATTGTTAGGTGGATTTTTAGTCATAACACATAGGTGAAAGAAGAAAAAGGAAGTGAATTTATAATAAGCAGGAAGACTTCTAAGTCTTATAAGATTTACAGAACCAAGCCTTTTTGCAAACCGAAATGTATTGTGGGTGAATTTGTTGTAAAAATTTTTGTGTATGTGTGTAAAAGAAGCTCGCATCTTATTAAAAAATGAATGAGGTTACTTTTATTTTCCTAAAAAACAGAACATCGCATTTGTTTGGATATTAGATCGTCGCTTGAACCAACATAAAATTACCGTCTTGCCTAGGACCTTAGTTAAGGAGAATAGATTATATGTCGTTTTTATTTAAAGAATTAAAAATATATTTATAGGTTTTAGTGCGGATATAATATATAAAGCCCATAGTTTAAACTAACTAATATAAAAGAGACAAATTTTGTGCACTATGTACGTAAAGTGTACGTGAACTGTGATTTTAATGACTACTGATTAGTTTTTATATAATAATTAATGCCGGTAATATTATAAATCGAGATTCAAAAGGGATGGGAATCCTTCAACTGCAAATATTTGTACAGAAAACAGAAACAGTTAAATGACTTCTCTACACACATCAATATCTTAAACCTAATACTTCTCCAAATATTAATTAGCTTGGAAAAAACCAAATTAAAAGTGAAATAAAATAAAAACTTCACCCTCAGTAATAACCTACTTCATTCCTTAATTTCTCCTTGGTTAATTCACTTGTATCGATTGCTTCCTGAAAACGAAAGTAGTGAATGTCAATGATTTTGTCCATGGTCAAATAAGTCTCTAGTACTTGATTAAGGTCATAATATGTAACGGTATGCAAAAAAAGATGTACACTTTAATGCTATAATTATTGAGTAGGGTACATAACGACACTTCAATTCACCTATCGTGTATTTTCCACTTAACAATGTCACAAAATATATACAAGATAATAGAGTTGAGTTGTCATAGACCCTACTTAACAATGGCTTCAAAAGACAGTGACATTTCATAAAATTAATATTTTATGAAATCCAATCTTTTCAAAAGCTATTGACGATTAAAATTTGTATTCTGAAATTATTTAGAAAACAGACAGTTGCGCGGGCATTCTACATGTTAGCATGGTTAATTACTACTTAAATATCAAAATATTTATTAAATCATCCTCCTTCATTTCGTTACAAACTAATTATTACTTTTTGTATAAATAAACATCAAAACACTATTGTTTACTAGAAAATGCAATTTTGAAATATTATGGAAACATAAATATTGTTTGCCATGCACGCCCATATCCAAATAGGGGGCTGTACAGTTTTTTTTTAGTAAAAAAATAATTAAATTGTTTTATTTGAAATGTTTGAATACGCCATGGAAACAAACTCAGTATAACTCGATCGTTTTTACAAAAAATAAATCAAATAAGATAGTAGAGAAGCATGCATGCGAACCTGTGAACTTTGGACTGTAAAAAGTAGGCTTGATCTTTGCTTCATCAATGGTCTCTAACCCTCCAAGATTCTTATGATCAGTTTTCCCATTTTGTGTTTTTCGAAGTCCAAACTTCTCTCTCCACCATCCTGTTGAGCTTTTATGATGGAAGAAGACGCCATCACCGCCATCATTATCATCATCATCATCATGACCTGCAAGAAGCTCATCTCTGAGTGTTAGCCCCTGCTTCTCCTTCAAGGGTGGAAGCTTGCCTTTAAAGAAAACCTCATCTGCAGAGTTTGAAGAGAAAGAGGGAACGGAAAACTCGAAATCAGAAGAGACCGGAGCTTCTGTGTAACTGTTTTCATGGTGGTTTGATTCAACGAAATCGTTTGAGAAGGAGATTCTTGGGCCCATGTAGCCTCCTTGTTTTTCATTGTTTATCTGCTGCATGTTTAAGCATGCCATTGATGACATTCAGCAAAATGCAATGGCTTTCTTGTTTGAAGTGGGTAGTGGTTGTATTGTTGGCCCGCTATTTATACGCAACTGCTTTTCTTTTTACTTTTTTTTTTTTCGTTATTTTATTAAAAACATGATTTTTTTTTTTATATCGGATTTAAGTAGGCAGTGACAAACGGGATGAATTGAGGTAATATTTGTATTGGTCAAATTAGAGAGGTTAATTTGTGTGATTAGGTTTACTTGAAACACTTTTGGACAATAAATAATTAATAAACATTTGCGTATTATATTAAGGAGTAAGTGTTTGCACATGCCAAAACGAGTCGCGCTAATAAGGGGGTGGAATTGAAAGATCAAAAACACTTTTTGTAGTTCAAATATTATTAATAATAGTTTGTGTATTAGCAATTAGCAAAGCAACTCTTTTTATGTGTTAAAATGGATTATGCGGGACGTTATTGACCCGAAATATTTTTGTCCAAAAACTTATATATATATATATATATATATATATATATATATATATATATATATATATATATATATATATATATATATATATATATATATATTACAAAATTTATTATATTACCTGCCAAGTATGTCGTACCATTCATGTTATTACTAATGATAACGAGTTAATAATGACTACGAAACATATAAATTATAATTTTATAATTTGATTTGTAACATATTAGTTGGTTATTATTTTATTATTCAAGTAACCATTTTTCTTATACCATATTGATTCGAAACTTCAAAAGGGTTTCTAACTTTCACTTAATTAACCACTACCATTAAAAAGTTTTAAATTATACATTAACTTTAAACTAATTAATTACTACAAATCAATAATTTTCTCATTTAGGATAATTAATTATCCTTATTATATATAGTTCATATATAGATCATATTTTTAGAGTTTATAGAATAGTATGGAGAAAAAGATGATTAAGAATATATGAACTTTCATTTTGGGATATATATTTTTTTTATAGAATGAGAAAGAGGTAATCATGATATTTAAATATATTAATTTGCATAAGCTAACATATTTGTTGGTATTTTTTTTTATTGTTCATACGATCTTCTTTTATATATGAAATTATAAAGATTAATTCATGTTTACGTACCATGTTGTAAAAATGATTTATGAAATTATAAGTTTAATGAATGTAATATATGTTGTAAAAACGATTTATGAAATTATAAGTTTAATGAATGTAATATATGTTTGTCCAAAAATTTTGTAGTCTAAATTTTTATTTATAATCATTTTGTTCTATAACTCTTTTATGAGTTTACATAAGCTATTATTAATTTTATATATTAGAAATTGTTAATCTTATTTACGAATTACAGTTGTTAAATAACAAATTCAAATACCAATGAAAAATTATTGATTATCATTTTAATATTCTTTGTTACATAATATTTGAAATAAGTAGATATTGATATGGTAGTATATTTAGAAGAAAAATAATAAAATTAGGTTTTTTTTTTTTTTTTTTTTTTTTTTTTTTTAATATTAAAACTTTCATTTCATTTTATATGATGACAAACACCATTAATACAAATAATAAATGAAAATGAAAATTTTGTAAGATAAAATATAGGAACCAAAATAGGTCAAAATACCAAAACAACAATTTTTGAAACCTGTTAGACGACGAACAGAAAAAAAGTTAGTAAACCACCGAGACAATTCTTTGCAATTTTTTGGATAAAAACATTTTTTTTAAAACAATGTCGAGTAAACAAGATATTATAAAGAAAATTATAATGTATAATATTATAAAACTAGAAGTTCAAGTTTTGGTTTATATTATATACTAAAAAAAAATAGAATAAATTACACGAATGGTCCCTATGGTTTAGGGTAAATTATGCGATGGTTCCCTAACTTATTTATTTAACTCGGAAGGTTTTTACTGTTTGTTTTTGTTATGCGTTTGGTCGATGTCTTACCTAAAAAGACTATTTTTCTCTTGATTTTTTAATTTATTTAAATAAACACACCCTCAACCTCTTCCCTTTCACTTTACCTTATCATTTTTCCCAATTTAAATAATAGTCTTTTTAGGTAAGGTAGAGACCAAATGCGTAACAAAAATAAATAGTAGGGACCAAGTGCATGATAAAAACAAACAATAGAGACCTTTCGAGTTAAAAAAAATAAGTTAGGGACCAAACACGCAAATTAACCCAAACCATAGGGACCATTTGTGTAATTTACTTAAAAAAATAATAAATAAATTTTCTTTTTTTGGAAATGGAACTTCCCTATCCAGGGTTTTCGGGTCAGTTTTCGCGTACCGATTAATCCCCCGCTACAAACATGAAACTTTGTCTCATGCACTGAAATCACTACAGACGAACCTCCATGACCACAAAGGCTGACTAGTGTCAGAATTTGAACATAGGTTTACCAAGTCACCACAATCCAAATGGTTAAATTAATTTTTCTTATTGTTTCCTAAATTAGGTTTACATCTGTAAAATATAATTTTTATTTCGTAAATTCCAATTTTATATATATATAAAACAAAAACATGGTTAAAAAGTATATTTAAACATATTTTTAAAATTTAAAATATTCACAATGACTATTTTATCTGTATGATTGTAAAACTACGCAACATGTAGGATTACGTCTAACGTGTGTGCGTGTGTGTCTATATATATATATATATATATATATATATATATATATATATATATATATATATATATATATATATATATATATATATATATATATATATATATATATATATATATATATACCCTAAAATCGTATACTCTACAAGAAAAAGAAGAATTAGTGGCGATAAAAATTGCCGCTAAAGGTTGGATTTGTCGTTTGTAACGACGCTAAAAAATCGTCCATAATGCACTATCGCTATTGCTCATAGTATAGCCACTAAATAGTTTTTTTGCCGTTAACAATTGTGTCATCGGTAATACTATTTTTCGTTCTTTTTAAATCAAGACTTTTTGGGTGCAAAAAAAAAAAAGATACATAACAACATTAAATGTAGGAAAGATTATATAACGACATCTAATTAGGTATCAAAGAATTATAATTTCATATGAATGTCAAAATATTAAACAACAGAAATCTCATAAATTTATGTCACAACAAGTCTAACGTACAAAACACAAACTAATTATCCGATGAACCATCATCTCTACTTCCTCGTTTTCTCATTGATCATCAACATGCGGTTTCCTCGATTGAAAAAAAGCATAAAGTTCCTCACTACATACCGGGTCGTTGAGCATTGCACAAAAATTCCCCTTTGACGAAATCTCATAATAGGGAGTTACTGGTGGTGTGGTGCTCCTCGTTGGCCTAAATCGGTCAATGGTGCGCATGTCGAAGAAATAGGGAAAAAAATGAGAGCAAAATGGAAGCATATCATTAGCAGAAAGCGGAAAGAAAGGCGTCGATTTTTGTTTATCTGCATAAAACAATACAGACGATACCTTTATCGACGACATTAAAACTTTTAACAACGACTTCTATCAATTGTGGCGACAACTATTAAGAGAATTTACACTGCATTTTTTTTTCGACCTTTAGCGGCGGAAAAAATCATCAGTATTGATGTCGCTGCTATTAGGTTTAGGCGAAACAGAGTCTTAGTCGTTTGATTAAAATGTCCATCGGACGGTTGGGTTGTGCAATAAATAGTTCACGAGTATTCAATCCTCAAGGCATTATCGACGACCCTTATCGGCGATAAAGATTTTTTGCGAGGACTTTAGCTTGTCTCACCGCTAAAAGTGTTTGTAGTTTATAAAATAAATATGAAAGAAATTATCGCATCTTTGTCTACAATATATATATATATATATATATATATATATATATATATATATATATATATATATATATATATATATATATATATATATATATATATGGTTTAATTCTTATATAATTAATTAACATATAGACTATAGAGAATTAATTTATTAACCAATTGATGAAATTATTTGTTACATATGTGTAGGGACAAAAATTACAAGATTTAGTATCACCGACGTGCATGGGTACGCACCATCCGATATCTAAGGCCCCACATTCATTCAAGTATATTGTTTAGTCATGGTCATTCACTGCAAATATATAAATATTATTATATTTTTGTTTTTTACGGTATATATATATATATATATATATATATATATATATATATATATATATAAAAGTTTTTTTGAGATGGACAAAATTTTGTGACTACACGTGACCAAATTCTTTTATGGGAAAATAATTTAGAATGGTAACTACCTCTTATCAGTATTTACATATTAAGAAAATGACTACCTCTCACACACAAACACACACACACACACACACACACATATATATATATATATATATATATATATATATATATATATATATATATATATATATATATATGTATAAAAGTTCTTTTGAGACGGACAAAATTTTGTGACTACATGTGACCAAATTCTTTTATGGGAAAATAACTTAGGAGGGTAACTATCTCTTATCAGTATTCACATATTGCCAACTTCTTCTTTTATGTACATAATAAAGCAACTAACTTTTTTTAACTGTTTAAATTACACAAATATTACCGACTAATACATGTTTTAACCGGTAACTCAAAGGGAAAATGACTTAGAAGGGTAACTACCTTTTATCCGTGTTCACATATTGGCAACTTCTTATTTTTTGTACATAAGAAAACAAAAAACTTGTTTTAACTGTGTAACATCCCAAAAATCATGACAAAAAATTTCGTTTTTAATTTAATACTAAAACCATAATTGTCAAACCATTAATTTAATACTCCGGCATCGGGCCTTGCCCGACATCAGGCCCCGCTTAACATCGAGCCCCGTTCGGTATACAAATCTGTCTCTCTTAGGCCCCACCTGTCTCCGGGCCCCGCCCGCTAAACACATACAATCATATAACATGCTAACACATAAAGAAACATACTCTCCTGTATCTCTGTCCTAAGAAACATACTCTGCTAATAATGAGATACGGAACTTCGTCCGTACTCAGCTAGTTCCAGCCAGGGCTTCAGCAGTGCAAAGTGAGTTTCCTCACTGTGTGAATGGGTCTAAGGCCACAATGCCAGCCCATATAGTCTATGAGTAGGAAGACCCGGGGGTTAGCCTTAGGCATTGTATGCTAGTAGGTTATTCCAGACCAAGGTCTAATGTCGGGCGGGTACCCGAGGAATGTTTGCATGTTATATTATACTTGTTGTCTATGTGATACTTGTATGTGCCTGGTAAAGAGGTGGGTGTGGGTGAGGTCCCGTATCCCATCACTAGCTGAGTACGAAGATGTTCCGTATCTCATTATTAGCAGAGTATGTTTCTAAGGACATGGATACACTAGAGTATGTTTCTTTATGTGTTAGCATGTTATATGATTGTATGTGTTTAGCGGGCGGGACCCGGAGATAGACAAATCTGTATATCGAGCGGGGCTCGATGCCAGGCAGGGCCTGATGCCGGGCGGGGCCTGATGCCGCAGTATTAAATTAATGGTTTGACAATTATGGTTTTAGTATTAAATTAAAAACGAAATTTTTGGTCTTGATTTTTGGGATGTTACACAGTTAAAACAAGTTAGTTGCTTTCTTATGTACAAAAAATAAGAAGTTGCCAATATGTGAACACGGATAAGAGGTAGTTACCCTCCTAAGTCGTTTTCCCTTTGAGTTACCGGTTAAAACATGTATTAGCCGGTAATATTGGTGTAATTTAAACAGTTAAAACAAGTTAGTTGCTTTATTATGTACAAAAAAGAAGAAGTTGCTAATATGTGAACACGGATAAGAGGTAGTTACCCTCCTAAGTCATTTTCTCTTCTTTTATTGAAATATTATAATATTTTATTGTTCGTAAAATTGGAATATGCAATATTGAAAGACCCACACTTTCATATTTGACAATTGTTACTCTAAAACATGCTACATGCATATTCATAAAAACAATATTTTACATTGATAAAGTGATTACAAACGATTGGATACAAACCGACTATTACAAAATCTAATATTATACATAACTACCCGGGATACTATAGTTTTATACATACATAAAAAATACAAGAGTAAATTACTGAAATCGTCTCTGCGGTTTGGTCAAAATTGCACGTTTGGTCCCTAACTTTTTTTTTTGCACTCGGATCGTCCATGTGGTTTGATTTTGTTGCGTTTTTCGTCCTTGTGGTTTGATTTTGTTGCATTTTTCGTCCCTTACATACATAAAGTTAGGGACCACACATGCAACTTTTACCAAACCATAGGGACGAAGAACGCAACAAAATCAAACCACAGGGACGATCCGAGTGCAAAAAAAAAGTTAGGGACCAAACGTGCAATTTTGACCAAACCACAGGGACGATTTCAATAATTTACTCTTAATACAATAGTTTCAAACTATTCAAAATCTTCTATAAGTATATATCTACACTGTTTGTTTATTGCCTGTAATTGTTAAAAATTGAGAGGGGTAAGCGGTAACGCTTAGTGAGTTCAGTAATAGATACAATATAACGTTATGTCATATACATGCTTTAATATGGCAGAAGCAAAGAGGAACAAGGAACAATAACGTCATATGTGAATCATGTGACAAACTTTCCATATCAATCAATGATTTGATTCAAATATATACAATCAATGATATATAGCAATTTCCAGACTTGATATACATCAATACAACTTCGGCCCAAATGGTACAGAAGATATACAATTTCAGATTATCATTTTGGTAGATTTCAGGCTTATAGCCCTGTCTAACCATCTACCAATGCCATAGAATAAAAGTCATTCTCTTATGAAGACATGCTCTAAATTGCTAGAGGCTACGTACCAGTACCAATGTGAATCTAAGGTCATGGTCAAAGGTATTACTTTGCCATTAAAATAGCGAATAAAAATAACACTGGAAAATAACCCTGAAAAGCACATAGCACATATAACACATAACATACAATTGTTCCTATATATTGAACTCACCATGAAATAACCGAGGGTTAAAATAGTACTTTGGGCATCACTTCATTACTATAATTAGCTTTATTTGATAAAAACCGGGAGTTTTCTTGAAAACCGAGCCCTGTGAGGGTTGAGCTTCAAACCGAAAAGATAAATTTCTCGGGCTCTTCGGACACTTCGGAACGTATTTCAGGTGTTAGAAATGATATCGAGGCTTCGGGGGAAGTCAAAATAGTAAAAATATTGTTTAAGGGGTGAAAAATGAGCAAGTTCTAAAAGTTACCCGGGAAATCTCGCACCTCCCCTTTTATAGGGTGCGAAACCGAATATCAGCAGTTGAGAGGGCTCCACGCGGCAGCAGATGCGAGGCTCGGATTCGAAGGAGAAGGCACGCAACAGCAATAGCGAAGGCCAGGTGGCTCGGTTCGCAGGCGGACACGCATCAGACACGTGTCGGTCTCGGACTGGACCTACGCTTCAGATGCGAGGGGTGGCGACACGTGGGTTGGTCACAGGGAGAACTGCGAGGATCCGATGACGTGGCCGCTTCTTAGCCTTACACATGCGAAAATTCTCGGAAATTGTGCCCTGAACTTCTAAAATCCATAACTTTCGCATACGGACTCCGTTTTTTACGTTCTTTATATGCACACGTAGGCGGGAATATACTCTACAACTTTCATTTCGACTTAGTTGGCTAATTTTGACTTTATTAATATTATTATATGTAACAGACCGGGACTAGAAAAATCCGTAAAAATTCATAACTTCTTCATCCGATGTCGGTTTTCATCAGTCTTTTTACCGTTGTACTACTATTGACGAGACCTTCGATTCTCATTTAGGTTGTGTCGGCTAAAAATCACTCGATCTTTATTTCGAGTTTTTAGCTGTCTATTGCTATTTCGAAACTTAGAAAAATCATAATTTCCTAATACGAAGTTAGATTTTGACGTTCTTTTTATGAAAATTTTCGGTTTAACAAATACTACGATTTTCATTTAGATCACCAAGGATAAAAAGTAGTTTATCAAAAACTCACTTTTTACGTCATTCAGTGTCGTGGCGGTTCTGTCACGAAACTTCAAATAGTCATAACTTTTTCGTTATAACTCGGATTTCACCTAAATGTTTCTAACGATATTCTTTATAATTTTCAATAATAAAATTTTATTTATTTCAAAATTTATATTTTTATTAAATTTTAATATTCAACTTTTGATTGGAATCTAATAAGACTTCCGATATTCTCCAAGTGATTCTAAACATAGTTTTACTTCACTTCTAGTAAAAACTATCCGTTAGAACTCAATACTCATAATTATATAATATTTCATAATATTATTCACTTTTAAAATTTTACAAAACACGATTTCAAAACGTGTATGTTACATACCATGACCCATATGGCATCCATGGGTATTATCTTGACTCATATGTCATCTATGGGTGTTACCATCACAACCTTTACACATATGGCATCCATGGGTGTTACCATGACCCATATGGTATCCATGGGTGTTACCATTACAACCATTACACATATGGCATCGATGGGTGTTACCAGCACACCCATGAACCATATGAACCATATGCCATCCATGGGTGTTGCCATAATACTATATAAGCAACTACAACATAACCCATGACCCATACATCTTTTATATATAAATTTTGGTTGAAACATTGCAACATAAAGATGTATAGTTTATTACTGTTTAATTCTCATTTATAATTTTAAATTAAAATTATGCTATGAACACCTCGTTAGTCTATGTTCTTTCTTGACGTTATATACTCTTTCTATCAAGCTGAAACTACTTTAAAAATTTTGAATTACTAAATATTTAGTGCTAATTTGTACAGTTCCAATTTTTCATTAGTGGAGCTTCAAATATTTCGCAACTACTTTCCCTTTAACCTACACACGTTAAGGATGCATATTAGGGTAAGTTAACGGATTAGAAATAGGGTTTACATTTTCTGTAATCATCTTCGGCGACTAATTGATAGAAATCTTTGTTCATTACGTTTGTGCATTGACTTTGGCGATATAGGTTGTCACTTATCTAGAATTTATTTTTATTTAATTTACTATTGTCGTGATCATCGTTTCTTGTTCTCTAATCATCTTCATGTACATTATCATCTTAAATTACAACTAAATTGGTTTTGATTGTATTCAATAGTATGCATGTGCAGTAATGTCTTCATCTATAATTTATTTTTATTCTATGATTGTTCTCTGCTCATCAGTAGTTTATCATCCTTAATACATTGGTATTGACTATAGATTTTTGTTTATTTTTAAGCAAGAAAGTTGTTGAACTTGAAACCAAAAGGAGCATCATGTGTGAAGCCAACTAAATTCATTGCACCACAGGTTTTGAACCGCAACAGGACTTCAACTGCAAAATTCATAAGCAGACAATGACAAGATGAAGAAATCGACTTCCCAATATCAACAACCACATCTAATGCACATATAACATCTAGTGTAGCACCTGGTTCCCGGTACGTACTCCTTGCTATTTACATTCTAAAATAATGCATTTTTGCCTTAGACTCGGCGAGTTGATGGGCCAAATCGCCGAGTAGGAGTGGGATAAGGCGCGGGAATTGGACTTTGGACTTGGCGAGTCGGTCCCCGGACTCGGCGAGTAGACCCTGTTTGGGTAAAAACCCTAATCCGGGTGTTTGCACCCTATTTATACGCTCTAACTTGGCTTCCTTTGTCCCTAACACTTCCAGAGAGATGTTGAGCGAGACCCTAGCCCCCATATTGCTCTTGAGAGTGTTTTTGGCTTTGTGAAGAAAGTTTGGAGCTTAGAAGAAGAAAGAGGTGGTTGAAGAGTGCAAGGAAAGGAGTAGATCTGAACTCTACTCAGGGAGACACCTCCATTCAGGTAGAAAAGTCCCTACCTTGATCTTTAGGTCATTAGTTACCATTTTTGTCCCAATTTGGTGGTTTTGAAGCCCTAAAACACCAAACTCCATGTGTTGTGCTTAATGATCCGAAAGGACTTCAGATCTAGACTTATTGGACGAACTAGAAGCATAAAGTTTCTACGGTTGAAGTGATTGAGGTCCCCATTGAGTGTATGACCTCATTAAGAGTTTGGTTTTGGCATTTTGAGCTTATAGGGCCATGCATGCATGTAAAGTTTGCAACTTTACGTGATAAGCATGCTCAAGGAACATGGATCTATGGTTTGGAAGCGTTGCATGTCTCAGATTTGGTTTATATGGGAAATGGGTCATAGGGACTCGGCGAGTCCCAAGGAGGAACTCGACGAGTTCCATGAAGATGGCCTTAGACTCGACGAGTTGGATGAACAACTCGGCGAGTCCTATGAAGATTGCCTGGAACTCGGCTTCTTCAAACCCGGCGAGTCGGGTCGCGACTCGATTCAATCGTCCCAAGTAATGAGTTAAGGGTGATTAAGTGAGTGGGAAGAAGGACTGGTCGAGTAGGACCGGGTCAATAGGAGAAGGACTCGGCGAGTCTATGCCGTGACTCGGCGAGTCCAGTCAAATGGACGTTGACTTTGACCAAGGAGTTGACCTTGGCCCAAGGGAGGGTCAATCTTTTGACCTAAGGGTATTTATGGGTGTCTAACCTATGTTTACGATTTATAGCCGGAGGATTTAAGATTCAGCAGTCAGGCGCCCAGCAAGCAGACTTCAGTAGCTACTTTCGAGGTGAGTTACCTTCTAGTAGCGGTGGGTCTAAGGCCACAATGTCGGCCCACCAGTAGGAGACGTATGATAGATGATTGTCTTTGTGATATCATCCAGGTTTGCTACTACCTGATATGTTATATGCTAGCATGATACGTTGTATGTGATAGTAGTAGAATTCGGTTGTTAGGACCGAAGGGTAGTTAGACATCCCAGGTACGTCTGACAGTATGTGATGATATGTTACATGCTGGCTTGCTATGTTATATGTGATAGAGGTAGTAAGAGGGGACCAGTCCCCGAGTTCGGTTGTTAGGACCGAAGGGTAGCTTGGGCACCCCAGATATGTCTGGTAATATGTTTATGTTATGTTATATGTGATAGTAGTAGTAGGGGGTGAAATAGTCCCTGAAGTTCGGTTGTTATGACCGAAGGGTAGTCAGCACCCCAGAACGGATTGACATGGGTAGTCAGCACTCAATAATGGCTTGACACGGGTAGGTCGGCACCCCAGAATGGTCGTACCGGGTAGGTCAGGCACCCCATAATTGCCTGGCGGTGTGTATGATATGTGATTATATGGTATGTGGTACAGTGGGGGAACTCACTAGGCTTCGTGCTTACGGTTTTCAGTTGTTGTTTCAGGTACATCTTCTGTCAAGGGGAAGGAGCTGGCGCGGTAGCGGCGCATCATACACGCTCTTTTGATTTCCGAACCAAGAGTCATTCTGGTATTTTGTACTCTGACATTTTCATGCTTTATGTTTTGGTTTACGGCCACGAGACATTTTTATCAAATATTATGGTCGTGTCATATTTTGTTACAAACGCTTTTTTCAAATCGCTTAATTAAAAAACGAAAATTTTGGCCCGTATTTTTGGGATGTTACATCTAGAACCAAAACCCCTAAACCTAAATCATTAACACCAACCATGACTACCACTTCCTCGGCATCACTTACAACATGCACACCATCCTCAGCAAATACATCTAAAAGTTCAGCAACTGGAACAATACAATCCATAGCACCTACACCAACAACCAAAACTTCACCACCTACATCATTGGAACCATCCTCAACACCAACATCCACTAACACATCATTAACATCTATATCTACTACCACAACCTCAAAACCTTTATCGACACTACCATCCTCAACAACTACAATAACTACCACATCCTCCTTAAGTAAAGGAACTACCACATCCTCAACATAGACATCTATCCTAACACCTACCCCAGAATATACCCCATCAACAACACCTAACCCAGAATCTACCCTATCACCAACACAACTAATTGTGAATGGATCTGTTGTGGAAAATGTAGACGGTGAAAACAATTCCTCTGAAGATTGTATACCGGATAGACGTTTAAGTGTTCATGTTTGAAAAAAAACATGAGTTACTAATCATATCTTACAACTTTTTCTATGTATAATATTTTGGTGTACATGTACATATCAATTCAAAACTAAACTGATCACATGATTATTCGCAGGCTCATGCCACTAGGCACTTGTGCACACATTATTAGTCGGTCCTTTTTACAAAGAGTAGATCCACAAGGGTACACTTGAGGCAAAGTAAGCAAAGAAATGAGCGAATTATATTGGGAGGAGTTCCATGTAGTTAACTATATGTGATAAATTGTTTTTTAGTGAACATTTATATTTAAACTTATCTTTATATTGTTAATGTGTAGAAAAAATATTGTTGGGATGAAACAATAGTCTCGCTGGTGAGGCAAGCTTGGAAAAGTAAAGCGGTACAAAGTTATGGACAATATCTCTACAACATACGAAGCCCAAAAAGAAAGCCACATGCCTTTAAACTAGCTCATATTGCACATGAAGTCTGGAACTCCTAGCAATTAAAATGAAATAAAGATGAATACAAGCTAAAATTCGAGCATAACAAGAAAAATAGGCATAATGGTGTGGCTGATGGAGTAGCACAGCCTACCCATAACACAGGATCCACAAGTCATTTGAAGATAGCTTCTGATTCGACATTTTTAATGGTACATCGATGTTTATGTTTATCTGTATATTTGACATTTTTTGGTATTTATGCAGAAGAGAAAATTAGGCCGTGATCCACCCCATAGTGAATTGTTCCTATATACATACACAAAGAATCATGATGGAGTCACTTTCACAAATAAAAAAGATAGAAAAATTCATGTAATATTCATTTCAGTATTTCAGTGAAATTAAACTTTTATATTGTAGTTAGTCTAAAATGTCATTCATAACTTTGATATCTTTTAACTTATATTACTTTTATTTTGTAGGCAGCCTATACAGAAAAACAAGAAGAGTTGGAAGTTGAAGGTGCTGAATTTGAGGAAGACAAACTATTTTATGATGTTGTTGGTGGTCATGAAAAAAAAAAAGACTTTATGGATTAGACTTTTTTGCAAAGACGGTTCCCAATATTAATAGTAAAACGGATGTATCTGATATTCCGGAAAAAAAATGATGAAATGAAAGAAATAAGGGAGCTTGTTGCTAAACAAATAAAGCAAAATGAAAAGCTTAAACAAATATTAAAGGCGCAAGAAGAACAAAACAACACAAGAGTCAGACAACTTGATAAACAATTTAAAACGACAATGTATCTTATTAATGTTATTAAAAAACAACACTAGTATGTGATAAAATATTGATATGTTTATTGCAAAGTATTATTTTAGGTTAACCACTTTTTATTTTCCATGTAATAAATAATTATTGTATTATATTTTATGATATAATGTTATTTGTTTTTTTATTTATTTTGTTTTACATACATTACTACAAAATGATTTGGATTTAATTTATAAATCAATTATCCATCTGTCCATATGAAATCTTTGATATGAAATATGCTATATAATATACACCACGAAAATGGCTAGGGATTAACAACCACGGAATTTGCTAGGAAGTCATCAAACGGAAGTTGTTAAGGATTCATCACCACCAATTTGGTAAGGATCCACGACCATGAAATTTGGTAGTGATTCATCACCACTGAATTTTCTAGGAAATCACCACCACGAAATTTGCTAGGGATTCATCACCACGGAGATTGCTAGGGAATTACTACCGCAAAATTTACTAGGAAATCACCACCACAGAATTTGCTAGGGAATAATCACAACAGATTTTGATACGGATTAACTACAACGGAATTTGTGATAGAAGAACTACCACAAAATTTGTGATGGAATCCTACTACGAAATATACGACGGAATACCCTCTACCACGTATTTTATTTTGTTGTCACAATTGCGACAAAATGATTGTTTCCCTAACAAACACTCGTTTTTTGGGACGGAAATCGGTCGCCGCAAATTCCATCGCTATTCGTCTATTGCAATGGAATTTCAGCATTTCGCAACGGAATCCTTCCCTAGCAAAATTGCGTTTTTCTTATAGTATATATATATATATATATATATATATATATATATATATATATATATATATATATATATATATATATATATATATATATAATTTCATAAAAATACATAAATTTCAAAAAATAACCTAATTTAGGTAAGATAGCTACATTAACATAATTACAAGTTTTTTTTTTTTTTTTTTTTTTTTTTTTTTTTTTTTTTTTTTTTTTTTTTTTTTTCCACTAACTTGAAAACATTGAAGCTAATTAAATCTAACATTTTTGCAACTTGAGAAACGTGTAAAAATAATATCTACATATTTTAGAATTCGAAAACAAGAAGCTATTGTCTTGAAAAAATTATATGAAGGTAAAAGAATATGGAGACATGAATCGACCATATTTATATAACATGCAAAGGTCCAAAAGATATTTTTGGATGCCTCATGTTAAAATTAGATAGAAAATAATAAACATAAACTTGAGTAGATGGTTTTTGCATTAAACATATCATGAAGCATCATACTTTAATCAATGCCAATTTGTCTCTTTCTATAAAAACTATCGATGGGAACCTTTCATAATTGTCATGGATTATCTCCAGGACATAATCTTTAAGGATTATATCGCAAGAACTCAATTAAACTTGTAAAAAGTATAAGAACCAATTAACATCGGTTGCTTCTGTAGAAAAAGTTAAATTAGTTATAATACTATTAATTAAAATAATATAACATAATGATGATAGATCGGTTTTCAGTTCCATTATTTTTATTTGTTCTAGTTCAGATTCCATTCTGGATTTGAACCCGATGCACAGTTGCACAGCCACCCCTAAACAAGATTGGAAAGGTGAAGGTGAGATGAATTATGGCCATTTAACATCTTCAATAGACAAATTATGAAAAGATGGAATGGAATTGCATATTCCAAAACGTTATCTTGAATTGAATATGGCAGTGAATGAGCTGTAGAAGATGCCCCCCACTTCTTTGACCACGCAATTAGTGGGTCAAAGGTCAAACCTAAATCTTGTCATTGTTTGATTGCTTCCCACTTTCCTACCCCAGTTCCTTTCTATTTTCATCTCAACCAAACTTAAACACGCACACACAAAACAACATAAAAATGGTCACCAATAATGCATGCATGAACCATATTTTTATCTAAAAAGTGAAAAAAGGCATCAAATGGTCAAGAATAAGTTGATGGGAAAAAGGATAAAAAATACACCCATCAAATCTTTCAAAAAAGAAGAAAGATTTCGTATCTGGACAAGCCTTGTATTTTGTTTGATGTTCATTCCTGTAAAACAAACGGAGCTAAAAGACATAATGGTTCAGAAACATGTAGAGCAAAAGGTACAGTCGCCCCTTTGAATTCACACTGTATATATTCAGACCCAAGTCAAAGAAATAATACATTGAATAACACACCATGATGTCATCTTGCTGGCAAGATACAACCCACAACTTGAAGTTATTGATTTATAGGATGGTACTTTAAAGTTTAAACTCACCACACACAAAGAGATTAAAAAAAATCACAAGTCCCTTAAATTTTTTTTTTTTCACTTGATTGGCTTTATAGGTTAAGCTCATAATTTGCACAGCTACACATGGTTGTTCCATTTTTTATTTGAGCTGGACAGAATTTATTAACGAATTAAGCCAAAAACCATGGCTTGATGAATTGTTTGATTAACATTTTTTTTCAAAAAAAATTCCAAAAACAAGAAAATTTTTCATTTTCCAAAATTAGAAAGAAGATGGAAACTTTGAAAAAAAAACAATAAATTTTGATTTTCGTAGTTGGTATAGTGTCATAAAAAACTTAAGTATGACCTAAAATTTCGGTTTTACCCTCGGACGGATTTTTTGTTCATTTATGTCGCAAACTTGTCATTTCTTCGGTTTTCTCATTTTTACATGGAATAGCAGATTTCTAAGTTACATGAAACATTATTTACCAAAAAACCTTTAAGTTTACAAATATTTTGCAAAAAAATCCCTTACGACTATAAACATAAAAAGTGTATATATATATATATATATATATATATATATATATATATATATATATATATATATTAAATCTAAATATCAAACCACCAAATGGATTCTAGCCTAGCAGTGTAACATTCCAAAATTCATGAGAATTTTTTGTTTTTAAAACTATGTCAAAATCCATAAATCATAGAGATCATGGTTTCCTAAATTCATAAACATAAATCAGAGTATCCCGAAATCATAGATCAAACAGATATCAACGATGATGTGCACAATCACGCATTCGCCTTGTCCCTTGTGCAAGCACAACAAAACATATCTAATTATCGCATGATGCGTCCACAACCTCCCGACTAGATTACCCTTAGCCCATAGTCTCCTGACTGGATTCCCCTAGCCCACAATCTCTCGACTGATTGCCCCAGGCTTGTTGGCCTACAATGTAACACTCATAAAAATCATGATAAATTTAAACTTTTTAAAAACCAACCTAATTCACAAATTGTTTACAAACATAGTTTCAAAAGCATTTCAACTGATCACTAAGCATAGCAACATCATATATATCAGGATACCTATTTAACAGATCACTACAACATAATAGCATGCATAATAGGATATTGTTAATTAACATATGATATTAATGGGTCACACTAATAACAACTTGATACAACTGATTATTTATTAGACATTGATTTTATTAAATATTCAATAAACTCTTATAATTAACTTGGAAATTATTTATTTCTAGGAAATAATTCATTAGTAAGTAACATAAAATATCATATGGTATGATTTATTAAGTCATGTACAATATTTTGGACCATAAGGAAATTTTATCTTTTACAAAAAGGTTAAGGTTTATATTTTATAAAAGATTTTATAAAAATTGAAAGTTTTGACTTCTTTTTATGTATAAAAATCGTAGCATGCTTCTAGGAAGTATGTTATGGGTTTTTGGTTATTTAAATGAAAATGAATTACATGTCTTAAGAAGCATGGGAGACACTTAGGTGTATGTGCATGGATGGCTAAAAGAGTTAAGGACTTAAGGACTTAAGGGTAAAGAAAGTGCTTTATGAAAGCTTAAACTATGTCCTTTTCTCTAGTCTTGAAACCGTAACATGCATGCACTCTCTCACTCTCTATTCTTTTGCTTTCAAGCTTGAAGAATACTTTCTTATCTTATGCTCTCTTGAAGTTCATATTGGTTATGAACCTCAAGCTAAAGAGATTAAGAGTTTTATACAAAAGAACTAGCATTATACATCAAGTTGAGTCATTATTGGTGTCTCTTAAGTTCATCATCCTTCATCAACCTCCAAGCATTCCAAGAGGACCCAAAGAACTACAAACGTTGTTATTTCTTCATTTCTTCTTTGGTTGGTGTTTAAGTCTTTCTACAACTTGCAGGATGATCTTTGTTGGGTATAAACTTGTTTTATGCTATTCAAATTATCAAGTCTTCCGTTGCCTAAAATCATGTTTTTGAAACTACTTTTGAATAAAAAACCCAACAATAAGCGCTTAATCTTGAAGGTCTCTTTTCCAACAATTCCAGAAGGGTTCCTATCATCATTACTAACATAAAAATCTGTGTTTTTCAGACATGTATGTCCAATGCATGTCTTGACCTCCAATTAGGTCAAAACAAGGGGTAATGACCAAATTTCCATGCATGACACCAAAACTCATTCACACTTCAGATCCAAAGCACCAAATACTCGAAGTGGCCTGAAGATTCATAAAGTTGCAAACTTTATGAGATCTCACCACCCAAACCCATCACGAAATGACGAAAAGGGACAAAATCTAAAGATCTAACAACTTATCAAGGAAAATGTTGGATCTGGAACACTCACCAAGGTCCAGGAGATATGATAGAAGATGTAGATGATGCTTTGCAAGGTAAATCACCACACCAAAGGCTACCTTCTCCTTCAAAGATCACCAAAAATACCAAATGAGTTCACAAATGCAATGGAGATTAGGGTTAGGGTTTCTGAGCTTGAGAGGGTGATGGAGGATGAATGATCATGAAACCCTAGCCATAATGTCCTTTAAATAGGACCTGAAGCCCAAGGATTAGGTTTTCCTCCAAAATCCGATGCCACGCCGTGGCACCTATGGTTATGCCATGGCGGGTCATTTAAATCCACAGTCATAAAAATACGGCCACGCCTTGGTGAAGCTCCACCGCGTCATGGCTACCCAAAATAAAAGTTTAACATTTATAAATTAGCTCATACCTGGAATGGGTGTTACAAGTGTAATCCAGTGTTGCCCTCCCTCATTGAGGTTGAAGGTTTAAGTCTCGTTAGGGACATAGGTGGATTCAAGAGTAGTTTAGGAGTAGATTGGATTTTTCCGTTCTAAAAGAAAAGTTTTTATATAATCAATATAAATTTTACTGTACTTCAATTATGAAACCAAAGCCGAAACATATTTTTACCTTTAAATACAATAAATTTTATATTGTTTCGATATAAACTTTTCATATAAAAAATTATAATTTTTTTTTGTTTTATCAAATTTTAAATATATTCATCAATTAATACTTAAACTTTTCTAAAACAAATTTAAAAACGTTTATTACTTAATAAATAACTACACTACCACATATGCTAAAATAGTTAAACACATGAATAGTATCACATTAATTACGTTCAATTCATTTTCTTTAAAAGGAAAATAAAAATAGTTTGTATATTTAAAGGATTGTATTTCAGAAATTATAACATATCATATTTTTTATAAAAATAAATATATTTGTATAATAAGTTAGACAAATATATCTATATTTTATATGTTTAAAGGTTTATATTTGTGATGTTTGTATTTCAGGAATAGTAACTTATACAAATATATTTATTTTTCTATAAAAAAATATGATATATTATTATTTTTGAAACACAAACCTTTTAAACATATAAAATATTTTTATTTTCCTTTAAAAAAAATAATTACATCGAAATAATTCCATTACATAGTGACTACGATCATCTCAAAAATTGTTATACGAGCCATGAATATATACAAAGAATAAAAAAACCATGTAAATCACGAATAAGAAAAAGATTAGATAAATCTATATCACATCAACGATTTATCTTGAGAAGAATTTGCAATGTCACTTCTGTAACATCTTGAACCCCCGAGGTATTCAATTTATTCATTTATTGGATTTTGAGGGTCCTCGCGACGTGAGATCTTGGGGTCATGTGGTAAATGGTCATTGACCTGTTGACTCGCATTTTAAGAGTCTCACGAAGTGAGACATAAGGTTTCATGACGTGAGAGCGTCTTAATGATCCTAAACCCTAATTTCCTAGTATTTAAGGGAATAAGAGGCTAGTGTTGCCCATCCTCAGCCTCTCTCACCCTCTAAGCCTCTGGAAACCCTAGATTTTGATTCCTTTGAGATACTTGGTGTTTTACGCGTGAAAAGGAAGGAAAATGAGAGAAGAAGAAGCATCATTGTGAAGGAAGTTGCTTGGGATCAACATCTTCATCAGTTATTGTCTTGTTTGGACCGTTGTAAGTGTTAAGACTCAAGCCTTATTGCATTTCATGGATAAATCTAGCTTTTTAGCCATCTTCTTGTGTTTTGGCTTGATTTGAGTGAAGTATATCCATTAAGTTACCATCTTTATGGATTCCAATGGTCTTTTGAGTCTTATATCATTTAGATCTAGGATTTGGTGGAGTAATAGAGCTTGCATGAGAACTTGAGGTCATATTTGCACTTTTGACCTAGAATGGTGAAGGGGCATGCATGGTGCATGCATGTCCATAAAGCAAGAATTTTTATGGACCATTAGGGTCCCCTTAAGACTTTGGAGGAATCGAAATTAAGAGCTAAGCTGATTAAGATTTTGGGATGTTAGTGTTGCTTCAGACCGTCCTCATGACGTGAGACATAAAGTCTCACGACGTGAACACGAGTCACCTTCCCCGTTGAGTTGTCTGAGTTAAAAGTGAGTCCTGGAATCGTAAAAGACATGTCTCACGATGTGACTATGGATTGTTCACGATGTGAGATGTTGTTTTGGGTTTTTAGACCTTAATGGGCCACTAGTTTTATGACTTTGGGCCTTATGGTGCTTGGGCCCATTTGAAGCTTTGGATGCCACTTAGGTTTTGGGCCTTCTTGGAATTAGGCCCATGATAGGTTTTGGGACCAATCAGGAAGTTGGGCTATATTGGACATTAGGATGTCATTTAGGAATTTGGGCCTTTTGAGCAAATGGGTTGGGGCCTGGTTGTAGGCCGCATAAGAAAATGGGTAAAATGGTCTTTTACCCTGGATATTGGACAAGTAATTAAGATTCAAGATAATGGGTCGAGATCCAATTATTAGTTGGATATTATTTGATGGTGTTAGCTCAGGGATTTTCCGTATCAGCAGACCTATATTTTATTTGATAGATTTAGCAGCTTGAGGTGAGTTTCTTCACTATGTTTAAAGGGTCGAAGGTACCAATGTCGGCCCATGGTTTATTATGCTTAGGATGCTAATTGTCTACGTGACCTGATGATTATATTGTATGTTATTTATATTTTTTATTTTTTCATGTGTTTATATGTTTGTATGTATATCAGGCCAGGTCTGATGCCAGGCGGGGCCTAATAGCTGACAGATATATTTCAAGGGGGGCTCGATGTCGGGCGGGGCCTGATGATGGGTGTAGCCCATTATATGTTTGATATGTACGGTATGTGGCATTTTGAGGAACTCACTATGCTTTATTCTTACAATTTTCAGTTTATGTTTCAGGTACTTCCAGTTCGAATGGGAAGAGCCCGAGATGATTGTAGGGTATGAAACTCCACGATATATATATATATATATATATATATATATATATATATCTGATGGTTTGAATTGTCTATTTTCAGTATAGTAACCCTGAAAGGAAGACTGGTCAGTGGTTCTAGTGCTGGTGAGGGTTCAGGTTGGGTTTATGGATGTCACACCCCTAAACCAGAACGACGGAAACGTCCAGGGGTGGATGACTTTAGGTACAATATCATAACAATTGAATAATAATGAACAAAACCATACATCTGCAATATATATATATATATATATATATATATATATATATATATATATATATATATATGAAATACTTACATCGTTGTAAGTGTTACATGTTTCGAAAGTCAATTATAATATAATGATAAAAGATTTGTTTGACTCCATAATGTCTCATCCTCAAAAGCGTGTAGTTACCTGTTTTAGTATTTTCCCTAAGAATACAAGTGGTTTGAAAAAGTGTCAACATATAAGTTGGTGAGTTCATAAGAGTTTGCATGAGTAATCATAAACTTTTTCTTGTAAAGGATGGTGTTTGTTCCCGAAAACTCTGATATTTTCCTTAAAACAAGTTGTAAGCTTTTAATGGGTTTTATGCATAAGAAATATTCCTATGTGCTCATACAAACCCTAATGCTTGGATCTAGGTTTCACTATTGAACATGCTTTGATTCCAAGACTTACAAACCCTAATCTAGCATATTGACAACAAAATTAACATATAGAATCAGATCTAGATGTTTACCTCTTCAAGAGTTGGCTTAGATCTTCTCTTTCTTCTTCTTTTGAGCCTAGAGTCACAAATACAACTCCTCTAATGGTTCACAAACCCCACAAGCAAGAAGGCAATATGAGAGAGGGAGAGAGAGGATAGAAATCGACCTAGGGTACTCTTAGAATCAAGTGGTAGCCGAATTCAAAGCCCTAGGGGTCATATTTATACTTACAGGTTACTAGGGTTTCAATCTAAACCCTAATGGACAGCTTAGCCACCAAGCAGCCCATGGAACCTTCTGGAATAAGGCCCTTGAAAGAAAATATGATGGTTACCCATCATAATTTCGTTCCCCCTTAAGCCCATTAGGTTTCCTTAACCAAAAACTCAACTATCATACATTTGACAGTTTATACCCCTTTATTCAATTAATCTCTTTTGACCACTAAATTAATTCTTAATTAATTTATGACCAATACTAATTAAATAAATATGATTTCTCCTTTAATATATTACTCTTATAATATATTAATAAACCATAAAACTCTCTCTTTCTCCTTAAATTACCTTGTCAAGTTGCTTTGGAGAAGGCAACCCAAAAGGACCATACACAACCGGGTCAAGTACATACCAAATATAGTTACGGGCTTAGACACTATTCCAACCGTCTCCCAATTGGATAAGTCTAGTAACTATATCTCACATATGACTTCAGAATCTGATTAGCAATCGTAGCTCTTATACTTCGCTGTCAACTCTGATCAACTTGTCCTTTAGATAAATGATTGTATAATCCTCTGTTCTGGATATCATGCTGACAATGCTTATTGTCCAACAAAAAATTTTCTTGATTTCCGATTTGTTTGACATAGAATTTAGTTGAACACATCAACTTCATTCTGACCGGGCCCGGCACATAAGTCAAACCAAATCATCAAGTGGCCAATATATCACTTTTATTCTCATAGAATAAAAGGAACAGATCAACTTCGACTCATATGCATCTATTATTTACTAATGGATCACACACAATAATGTGTTTTATAACATCAAGTTACTGATGCGTTTACACATTATCAATGTATAACCAATCAGCAAACAACAACCATATCTCTAAGTTTTAAGACTATATGATGTTATCGCTTTGCGATCACTTAAGATAAAACACCACCAAGTGATACAGCAAACTCGGGTTTAATCCAATGCTCAACTCATATTCATAAGCACTCATGAACTTTCTAGCAAACCTTTGCTATGTATAAGACCTTTTAGACAATCTACAACCAATTCATGACATTCTTCATTCATATCTACTTCCAAAATATGACCGACTGTGGACCTTTTTGAATAATCATATCATTCAGGAAGTCAAAACATGAAAAATGGAAACAATAGATAAATAACCAACATAAGATAGTAGCTTTACTCATAAATAACACAATTTATTTATTCATCGAATGTCAAGTACAAACTATCTATTACACATTTCCTATCTAATCCAAACTTATATCATCCTTCAGCCCAATGCTCCTAGCGTGCTGTAAGTGTTTGACCCTACTCAGTCCCTTCGTAAGGGGATCTGCTGGGTTCTCTTCTGATGATACCCTCTTCACAACGAGGAGTCCCTCTTCTACCCGATGTCTGATGAAATGGTATTTTCTGTCAATATGTCGAGATCTGCCATGATCTCTCGGTTCCTTGGTCAAGGAAACCGCTCCTTCATTATCACAGAAAATTTCCATCGGCTCCTTTATGGATGGCACAACTCCAAGGTCTCCAATGAAGTTTTTCAACCATATAGCCTCCTTTGACGCTTCGCTTTTCCAAGTCACTGCTCCTCCATTTAGGGTAAAGACCCAGCCTGACTGCGATCGGAAGTTATCCCGATCCGTCTGAAAACTAGCATCACTGTACCCTCGTACCCTTAAGTCATCACTCCCACCGAGGACTAGAAACCATTCCTTGGTCCTCCGAAGGTACTTAAGAATATTCTTAACTGCAATTCAATGAGCTCTACCAGGATTCCCTTGATATCTGCTGACCATGCTCAAAGCGAAGGCCACATCAGGGCGAGTGCAGGTCATAGCGTACATGATAGAGCCTACTGCGGAAGCGTAAGGTACTCGGCTCATATCGGCTATCTCTGTCTCTATACTCGGGCTCTGAATCTTACTCCGCTTGGTATTGCTTTGGATTGGCAACTCCCCTTTCTTGGAATTTTCCATACTAAAACGCTTTAGTACCTTTTCCAAGTATGTATCCTGACTGAGTCCTATCAGTCTCTTTTCCCTGTTTCTTACTATTCTTATTCCCAGAATATAAGCAGCCTCTCCGAGGTCCTTCATAGCGAAACATTTCCCAAGCTAGGACTTGACCTCCTGCAAGGTTGGGACATCGTTTCCTATGAGTATTATGTCGTCGACATACAATACGAGGAAGCTTACTATACTCCCACTGGCTTTGACATACACACAAGATTCATCTTCGCTTCGCAGAAAGCCAAACTCTTTAACCTTCTCGTCAAAACAAAGATTCCATCTGCGAGATGCTTGTTTCAATCCATAAATGGATTTCTCAAGCTTGCATACTCTATTTGGATGCTTCGCATCGACAAAACCCTCTGGCTGATTCATCTAGACATCCTCAACCAACTTTCCATTAAGGAAAGCCGTTTTCGCGTCCATCTGCCATATTTCATAATCATGAAACGCAGCTATAGCAAGCATCACCCTAATAGACTTTATCTTCGCAACTGGTGAGAAGGTCTCATCATAGTCAACTCCGGGAGTTTGAGTAAAGCCCTTCGCAACCAATCGCGCTTTATAAGTATGCACTTTCCCATCCATGTCTGTCTTCTTCTTGAAGATCCACTTGCACCCGACTGTCTTACGACACGGTACATTATCAACCAAATTCCAAACTTGGTTGTCGTACATGGACTGAATCTCGCTGTCCATAGCCTCTTTGCATTTTGCAGACTCCGGGCCTGCCATGGCTTCCTTATAGCTGCTAGGTTCATCCAAATTTACTAGTGTACTATCACTAATAAATGTATCCCCTTCAGTAGTAATATGAAAACCATAAAACTGGGGTGGAACACTAGCCCTAGTGGAACATCGAAGAGGTAAGGACTCGTCAACAGGTTCAACAGGAGTTTCCTCCTCAAGTTGAGTGCCAGTGTCAGAGGTTCCTTCATCGCTTTGATCTTGAATTTCTTCAAGTTCAATTTGCCTCCCACTGTCTTCTTGGCCTATCAATTCCCTTTCTCGGAAAACTCCTCTTCTAGCAATGAAGACAACATTGTCACTCGGTCTATAGAAAAGGTAGCCAAAAGACTTCTGCGGATAGCCGATGAAATAACACTTCTCACTAAGAGGTTCTAGTTTGTCGTGAGTCTCTCGTCTTAAGAAAGCCTCGCAACCCCAAACCTTGATATGTACCAACGAGGGAGCCTTCCCTATCCACATCTCGTGAGGAGTCTTGGAAACCTTCTTGGTGGGAACTAAGTTAAGTATGTGGGCAGCAGTCTCTAAGGCATACCCCCAGAAAGCTATTGGTAACGAAGTCCGACTCATCATAGAACGAACCATGTCCAACAAGGTTCGATTACGTCTCTCAGCCACACCATTCAATTGTGGCGTCCTCGGAGGCGTCAATTGCGAAACGATTCCGCATTCTTTTAGATAGTCGTGAAACTCATGACTTAGGTACTCTCCTCCTCGGTCTGACCGAAGCATCTTGATTTTCCTGCCCAGTTGATTCTCCACTTCATTCTTAAACTCTTTGAACTTTTCAAAGGTTTCCGACTTTTGCTTGATCAAATAGATATATCCATATCTGCTATAATCATCTGTAAAAGTCACGTAGAAGCGGCAAGCATCCCTTGTGGTGGATCTAAAGGGCCCACATACATCGGTGTGTATGAGATCCAATAAACCCTCACCCCTTTCACAAGTGCTAGTAAAGGGTGACTTGGTCATCTTCCCAAGTAAACAAGACTCACACGTGTCATTGTCCCTAAGGTCGAATGACTCCAACACTCCATCCTTTTGGAGTTGGGCTATGTGTTTCTTATTGACATGGCCAAGGCGACAATGCCATAAGCATGCTTTGTCTAGACTAGTAGACGAATCAATATTCAAAACATTATTTCCAAAATTATCAACAATCATCACAGATTCATAAATCCCATTACAAGGTAATGCATTGAAATAAAAGACACCATTCAAATAAACGTTAATAGAACCATTACTATTATCAAAAGAATATCTGAAACCTTGTCTAAACAACCCGTGAAAAGAAATAATGTTTCTTGCCATATCTGGCGAATAACAGCAATTTTCTAAATAAATTCCTAACCCATTACTCAACACTAAAGAATAAACACTGACTTTGGTCACAGGTGACGATCTTCTGTTTCCCATAATCAAGTTCATCTTCCCATGTTCCATCTCCCTACTTCTTTTTAGGCCCTGCATATCAGAACAAATATGGTAACCACACCCTGTATCAAGAACCCATGAAGCAGCAAATGATGAGTTATTAGATTTAATAGAATACATACCTGCAAATGTGGGCTTGATCTTCCCATCTCTTATGTCCTGCAGATATTGTGGGCAGCTTCGCTTCCAGTGGCCCTTTTGGTGGTAATAGAAGCACTCTGCTTCTTTTGGATCGGAAGAGGGTTTAGCAGGGCCAACTTTGGTCCCACTTGAGGACGAACCATCACGGGGTTTCCCCTTATGGTGGCTCTTACATGGAGCCTTCCTCTTTTTACCCTTTCCTTGACCTATCGCCATCACAGGAGCGGCCACAGCAGGGGACGGTGCAACGGATTTGTCTTTGAGGTTGCTCTCAACAGTCCTCAAGAGTCCTTGGAGCTTGCTCAAGGAGACCTCCTCTTTGTTCATATGGTAGGTCATCCTAAACTGATTGTAGCAGGAGGGAAAGGAGTGGAGGATTATGTCGATAGCCAAATCCTCGTCAAACTTAACATTAAGTTTGAGAAGTCGATCAACATACCTCTGCATTTTCTGCAAATGAGAGGTTAGGGATTCTCCACTCCCCATCTTAGCGGTGATCATGTTAGTAATGATCTCATAGCGCTCTTGCCTTGCGCTCTGGTGATACCTGTCCAGCAAATCCTGATGCATTTCATATGGATACATGTCCTCATAGGACTTTTGGAGTTCGAGGTTCATGGTGGCCAGCATGATGCAGTGAACTTTCGTGGCATCACGCTCGTGGGCCTCAAAGGCGGCCAATTCCTCGGGAGTAGCAACATCTGGGATGATCTTCTCAAGCTTTTCATCGAGGACATATTCCTTGTCCTCGTAGCGTGTGATCATACGAATATACCTCATCCACTCGTTGAAGTTTGAACCATCAAATGTCACTTTCTGACACAAGTTCATCAACGAGAATGACCCAGAAGCGTTGTTGTTGTTGTTTGCAGACATCTGAAAAAGGAAGGAACAAAGTTTGATTAGAAATGAATCCCTAATTTAAACACCCAAATGAGAAATTAGGGCTAGGATCCAACAACATTATTTACAACTTAGAAAGGGATGTCGTACTCTAAAAGTAAATAATTTGAAGGTAAGTGAATGACGATTCACTAATTCTCACCATGAAAAACGAAAAAGCAATTTAGTTTTTAAATGTATTGAAAACTCCTAGATCTTTGAGATTCATTGAACTTTTCAATGGCATGTTTAAATCTCGATATGCATTTCAAATTTGCGACTGGGATGCCGAGGATCGCAAACAAATTTGTGAATAACCATGCGAATCAACGTGGTGCACTCAATGTCTTTATCACCCAATCAATGTGCCGGTAAACCACACACGCTCCATTAATCTATGACAACCATCGAGTCACCCTTCGCTACTAATGTCATCCCCAAATTGATGTGTCGGTTAACCACACGCGCTCCATCAACGTTTGACAAGGGTACAAAGTGTAATTCCATGGATTAGCATCATTTTCACATTTTACCCTAAAGTAACTAGGAATGGGAATTTGTAAACATGTAGTTACTTTATAATTAACATTATACTTTTAATGAGAAGAAAGTTGCCCTATCCTACCCGTTCGGCTAACGACCCTCCACCAGTCAAGCAAGCGGTAGGTGTGAGTGTACACCCATTAAGCGCCATTTTATAGGCAACAACCTTATACCCACCTTATAGACCGGCTTCGTGAATGAGGCCTACTAACGGTAAGACTAGCATTTTAAGTTATACATACATATATATATATATATATATATATATATATATATATATATATATATATATATATATATATATATATATATATATATATATTAACTAAACTTGTAATAATATATAATAGTATAGGGTTGAATTTTAAACTTGTAAAATTCTAAGGGTTTGAAATTTAAATTACTCAAAATTAAACTTTTAATCATAAATTCAAATTTCAAAACTTGAGGGCAAGTATTGAACTTTTCAAAACATAAGGGACCAAATAACAAATAATTCAAATTAATCAATTAATTTCATAATTATCTATATTTGACCTAATCTTAATTTTAGTCATTAGATAATTACCAAATAATTTTAAATAATCCATATTTATCACATAAACAACTAATATTAAAAGATTTGAAATTATCTATTATTTTGGCAAGGATAAACACTTAATTAAGATAAAATTCGGATTTTAACTTCATAAAACAAATTAAGCATCAAGTCCAAGTCAAAACAGCAGCCAAAACCCGAAAATCCCTAATTCTGACGAACTGACTCGCCGAGTAAGACATGGACTCGCGGAGTAGGGGTCAACTCGCCGAGTCCAGATACTGACTCGCCGAGTTGTGTCGGGCAGGGACCAAAAAATCGATTTTCAGCAAATAAAGCAGTTAAGCATCACATTCAACTGAAACCATTCAAGGCTCTGATACCACTGATGGGTTTTATGCATAAGAAATATTCCTATGTGCTCATACAAACCCTAATGCTTGGATCTAGGTTTCACTATTGAACATGCTTTGATTCCAAGACTTGCAAACCCTAATCTAGCATATTGACAACAAAACTAACATATAGAATCAGATCTAGATGTTTACCTCTTCAAGAGTTGGCTTAGATCTTCTCTTTCTTCTTCTTTTGAGCCTAGAGTCGCAAATGCAACTCCTCTAATGGTTCACAAACCCCACAAGAAAGAAGGCAATATGAGAGAGGGAGAGAGAGGCTAGAAATCGGCCTAGGGTACTCTTAGAATCAAGTGGTAGCCGAATTCAAAGCCCTAGGGGTCATATTTATACTTACAGGTTACTAGGGTTTCAATCTAAACCCTAATGGACAGCTTAGCCACCAAGCAGCCCATGGAACCTTCTGGAATAAGGCCCTTGGACGAAAATATGATGGTTACCCATCATAATTTCGTTCTCCCTTAAGCCCATTAGGTTTCCTTAACCAAAAACTCAACTATCATACATTTGACAGTTTATACCCCTTTATTCAATTAATCTCTTTTGACCACTAAATTAATTCTTAATTAATTTATGACCAATACTAATTAAATAAATATGATTTCTCCTTTAATATATTACTCTTATAATATATTAATAAACCATAAAACTCTCTCTTTCTCCTTAAATTACCTTGTCAAGTTGCTTTGGAGAAGGCAACCCAAAAGGACCATGCACAACCGGGTCAAGTACATATCAAATATAGTTACGGGCTTAGACACTATTCCAACAGCTTTTCCATGTAAAATGATAGTGTTCGTTCCAGAAAAGCCAATATTTTCCATAAAATGAGTTGTAGTCTTAGATGCTCTAAGAAAGAAATGTACAAGTATTTTTCATACTTAAAATAGTACTATGCGGTTTTAATTTACATAAAACCGTTTGAAGAAATGTTTTCCCGTAAACTAAATGTATCATTGTTTCCCCATGTGAGTTTTCATAACCGTGCTATGACAATGATGGCCTGTCACGATGTTCTTTAGGCGTCGAAGTGTTATGACAATTGTCATCCAAGACCTGTCGGTCTAACTGTAGCTAACAATTAGGGCGAGGGATCGTCAGTCCCGTATAGATCTATACATAAGTATCACTCTATCTTACGGGAGACTCTGGTTATACAACAGGACTTTTGTGGGTACCCTAGTAGGTAATTGAAGACAATGTCTCACACCAATTGATTCAACAAGTTTATATGTCTTTGTAATGAAAACCTTTGTATGAAATGTTATCATTTTACCATGATAAAAGTAATATGAAAATGAAATAATTATATATGTATTTTTTTATATAATTATACACTTTGCTCAACGGATTACAAAAGTATAACGGTTCGTAAACTATAAATAGTTTGTTATAGTATAGTTTTTTCGAAAGTATGTATTTCCACATATGAAAGTGGGTTGGTATACTTTAAATAACAAGTATTTTATACTTAAAGCAAATAAATGGGTTTTTAGCATGAAAACGTCCATTTTACTAGTGTTTGAGTTTTAAGCGTTACTAATGACAATTAACAAGAATATGGTTACGTAAAACATATTTTTGCCTTTTTGAGATTTTTAGATCTAGTTGAACATATATGTTTGAATCAACATATCTTTGGTTAAAAACCTGCAAAAATGGTGTTATAACCGGATATGACCATTTTTGCTAGGAAATCTCTTGTTACGTAACATACAAGTAAATATTTATAACAACTTGTATATTATTTTTTTACTAGTATCTTACTTATATTCTCCCTCCCCCCCCCCCCCCCACCCAACCCCCCTAAAAAAATGGCAAAACTCAAAAATGGTGGGGGTACCGTATGTGTTTTCTTGACGAGTGGGAGGTTGTTGATGAGGAGTTTCATGTTAAGAACAGTTGAAAAATAATTGAAGATTTGATGGTCCTATGGACATTAATAAATGAATATGTAGGTAAGAGTTTCAAGATTTATATAGAGATATTAGAAGTAGAAGGAAAATGCTTACCAAAAATATTCAAGAACAATCTTGGAAAAAGTCCTTGCTAGAGAGAGAGAGAGTGTGTGTGAGAGTGAGAGTTATTATTGGAGAGAAATTTGAATTAGTGGAAGAAATGGTGAAAATGAAGAACAAACTGGTGAATCATGGGTTATGAGGAAGAAGTGAAGCAAGTGGATGGGAGGAGTTATGAAGGGACAAGGAATGAACAATGAGGCTAGCTAGAGTGGGAGAAGTGACATAAAGGTGTCTTGGGAAAAGGTGGGAGAACCACTTGGGATATTACTTTATGATTAAGATAATATAATATCTTTATAATCTTAGATATTATTTTATGCAAATGTGTGTTTAATATATAGTAAAGCTTCAATATAGGCATAGAATATGAGGTTAGAGGATCTAAGTTGTTAAAAGTATGAGTTTGGTGGAAATTCCGACATCAAAAATCCCTCAAAATGAAGAAAATCTGAAATGGCCAAAAATCTGGAGTGGAGTCTGGAGTTGTGAGGGGTCCGGAGTGGGTTAGAAGATCCAGAGTGGGTGTGTGAGAAGTCAGCAACCTTCCAAGATAGTTCGGTTTCGGAGCGCACAAGTTTCTGAGATGCGAAATTGTCCGGTGTGGCTGATTCTTCCAAAGCATGTGAGGGTTCCAAAGTCAGAAGTTTCGGAGTCAGAAGGTTCCGAGATCAGAAGGTGTTCCAAGGTGAGAATTTTTATTTTTGTTATCAATGGAGATTTGGGAGAGAATTGAGATATAGAGAGAGATTTGGGTGGGATTTGAGATAGAGAGAGTTTATATATATATATATATATATATATGTATATATATGTATATATATATGTATATATATATATACATATATATATACTTTGTATTATAATTGCAAGTAGTACATTAAGATACCTATATTTTTCTTAAAATCTTAATGTTAGTTGTGTTGACTTGGTTGACTTTGTTTAACCAAAATTGACGGTTGTCACACTGGAGCCAAATAGTTGGATGAGCAGATGCGGAAGTTCATTTTGTCTGAGTTTACCCACAGCATACTTGAGCATACTCCTGTGATCTTTGGTACGATCAAGGAGGGCATCGTGGAGATTTTGGATGAGCTCTTTTTGGTTTGAGATGGTTGCATTGATGGAGCTTTCATGTTGACCTTCTGTAACTTCGGAGCATTTGGGGCTCCGGAGTACTTCGGAGAGAAGGACCCAATCACGAGCAGACAATGGTTAGCGAATATCGCTAATATCGTTCACACTAGCAGTTGTCTTGATGGGGTACAGGTCAAACTTACTTACTGTCTTCTTAAAGATAGAGCTCTAGATCGGTGGGAGGAGGTTAAGAGTACCATAGCAGACGTGGTTGGTTATTCAATGACATGGGATGATTTTGTGACAAGATTTCGAGCTGAGTTTGCACCGGTGACTGAGGTGTAATAGTTGGTGAGGGAGTTCCATTACCTTTTCCAAACTACTGAGACGATGGCTAAGATCACCGTGATATTTTGGTAGAGGATGTTGTTGGTTCCGCAATATGTGGCGGATAAGGAGATGAAGATGGAGAGATGCCATTAGATGTTGAGGACTGATGTTTAGTAGTTTGTGAGCCGATCCAGTTGTAAGACAATGTAGGATATGATTTCTATAGCCAGAGAGATGGAGATTAATGTAGAGATGGAGAGGAAGAGGTAGTCGGACGAGGCTCAGGGTTTGGGGGCTTTGGGCAAGAGGCCCAAGGTATTTGATTCGAGGTTGAGAGGCCAGCAGGGTCGGAGCCTCCATGACAACTGCATCAAGACGTACGATGGGGTGTGCAGCGTGGGTGGTTTTGGTTGCTACAAGTGTAGTTGGACAAGTCATATTAGCAGGGATTGCACTGCTACTACTACCACCACCACCCTGGTATATGATCTGATTTGCTTCCATTACAATCAGAGGGGTGATATGGGGATATTTAGTTATAAAATTCATGCATTATCTTAATACTTTATGTTGTTTTTGTCTCAAAGTATTGAACAAAAGATACTTAATTAGTTTAAAATTTCATTTTTTAGCAACGAAGACATGCTTGGAAAGAAAAGGAAGTGGATTTAGCGATTAGAATCTTGGAATTTGAATTTTAAAGAAAGAAGGCAAAATTGAAGAAGAACTCGGTGTGTTTATCCTAAAACTCAATGAGTTGATATGAAGAATCCCGACAAAATATTGCCTTACGTACATGCGATTTTAATGTAGAACACGGCGGGTTTAGGTCCTCTAACTCGACGTGTTGTGCGTATTTTCAGAATCTATTTAAGGATTGTTTCTGTTCGAAACCCTAACATTAGTTTTAGTTTTTAGCGAGTTTTGGAGGCCAGAGACATTCTCAAGAAGCTTTGGAACTCATAATTTAAATAGAGCTTATTTTTTAAGAGATCAAAGGCAATTAATCATTATTTTTCTCTTAATTCTTTGTGTGAATGATGTTTACCACATTAGATTTCGAGTTTATGGTTTTATTATCTGAAGTTATGGAAAAACACCATACTTTCGTTTAGAATAGAGGATCTTATGAATGTGGTTTGATTAGTGGCTTTGGATTATGTTGATTTGGTTATTTATCTTGTTCAACTTGTTTAAAGATCTTTATATGTTAATAACAATTATTTTCTGTTGATGACTAAGTATATCGAGTTGGATGAACACCTGCTTGATTACTTGAATCTTATGGTTTTGTGAAAAAAATATTGTAAACCTAGTGTTGTGAACATAACATAGGGTTAATTAGAAAATAAGTAAATTAATGTGTGAACATGTATGATGACCAACCATATATAAGTTAATTGAACTAACCAATTTAATTAACTACCATTACAAGTCTTGCTTGATTCGAATTGAACACTAGTAAATTCTTTGATTTAGTTACTTGATCACTGCTTGAATTGATTTATTTTCTAAAGGATTAGTATTAGTGAACATGAACCTAATTACATTAGATATCGGTAATTGATGATAAATTAATCCATTGCACTTGCCACAAAATCAACCATAGGAATAAGTGAATCGAATCTAAACAGAAGTCTCTTTAACCTTATTGAATCTAGTTGTCTGTGTCTCTCCTTTAGTTGTTAATTGCTTTTTGCAAAAGTATTCAAGTTATTGCTTAAGTTTATAGTCTTGCAAAACTAGAGAAAAACCTCTTCTTAATAATTATTTTATTTAGATAAAATTGGTAGTATTTTAATTGTTTGGCATTCCCTAAGTTCGATACCTTACTTGCCTACACTAAACTGCTAATCGATAGGTACATTGCCTTCTGTGTGTTTGTTTTTGTGTTTAAGTAAAACAAGTACATTCCACACGTATCAAGTTTTTGGCACCGTTGTTGGGGAACGATTCTAAATAGTTAATTTGTATTGCTAATTATTATCGATCGTTTGTGTGAGATTTATCTCATATAAAGTTACTTGTTTTTCTGCTTTAATTTTTGTAATTATTTTTCTGTTTCTACGATTGAACTCGCCGTGTGCATATTTGAACACGACGTGTTAGTGTATTTCCAGTTTCCATTTTCTCTTGTTTTTGTTCGTTTACGTGTTATTTTTTGTTTTGTTTCAGTTAGTTTATGACCCGGAGCTCTAATGCTATAGTAGTACCACCCGTGGAAGATCCAGAATTGATTATTCGCAAAAAGAAGGACAAAGCAATCGGAGAATTAAGCGGTTTTGGAAGTAAGGAGAAAATTCATGACGAGAAGGTAGCAAATTACAAGCCCAAGACATCCGAACCAGAAAAATAGATGGCGAACATTGCAGATATAACCATGGAGGAGCACAAGAAGAAGATGTGTTATGATACCAAAGTAGTTCTTGTGCAACCCGCAATTCCAGCAACCGCGGACTTTGAATTGAAGGGTCACATTCTCGCTCAACTGAAGTTAATCGCATTCTATGGGAAGGATCACGAAGATGCCTATAAACACATTGACGAGGTCAACAAAATAGCCGACTACTTCAACATCCCCAACATGCTACGCGTGACTGTGCTACGTAGAATGTTACAGTTACGTTCAAAGGAGCCACAAAGGATTGGTTAAAGGCACTACCTCCAGGATCCATTACAACATGGGCCAAGATACGAGAAGAATTCATTTAGCAGTTCTGTCCTCCCTCGAAGGTCTCAAAATTAAATAAAGTAATCATAAATTTCGAACAACAAGGAGGCGAGTCACTATATGAAGCATGGGAGAGGTACAAAGGGTTGCTGAGAAACTGACCACATAATGATCTTAATGTTCAACAATATATCTCCATCTTTTATGATGGAGTGAATGTGACAACTAGGCAGCTCCTTGACTCCCAAGGACCACTCACGAAGAAGGCACCAACTCACATCAAAAGTTTGATTGAAGAGTTCTTTAAACACTCAAGAGAATATCATAACCCAAGAAACGACACAATTCGTGGGGCGGTGAACTCAGTTTCAGATGATATGGCGGCAATGATGGATAAGCTGGAGAGAATGGATCTTACGCAATACAAAGATGGACCAATTCATCCACACCATCCGTGTAGGTTGTGATAATTGTAGCGGGCCTCACCTTACCAAAGATTGTGACTTGGACGAGAACGGAAACCGAAAAGCTCAAGTGTGTTATGATGGGTTTCGAGCATTCTAACACTCCTAAGGTGTACATGCAACCCTAAATACCTTGGATCTATGTTTTATTTATTATACATGCAACCTTGAACTTTCCAAGGTATTACTCTAACTAGCATACAAAACTTTGATACTTAGGTAATAAAACAAGTTAGATGACATACCTTTTCTTCTAGCTTGTTGCTTGGAGCTTTAAGAGCTTAGTCCGAGTGTTGCACCTCAAATTGAATCACACAACACCACCAACAAATGAAGGAACTTGAAAAGAGATCACTTGCACTTCATAAAATCGGATTTCCCTCTTGTGTTTCCACTAGTCACTCCTTAGTGCCACTTAAGTGCCAATTTCATGAACTAGAGGGGTTCTTATATAGTGTGGCAAAGTAGGGTTACACCATGTAAACCTTAATGACTTTCCATATCCCTCATGCTCCATGGGTTAAAACCTCCGTGGAGTATCCATGGGTTACCACATGGGTTTAGCCCAACATGAAGAACTATGGATCATAAACCCACTTTATAAGAATGAATGAGTTACCAAATCAATCTCTTATATTAATTAGTCTCTTTTGATCACAAAATTAATTCCAAATTAATTCTTGATCAATACTAATTAAATAATATGATTTCATATTAATATATTAGAACTTATAATATATTAGTAAACCATAAATAACCTCTTCTCAATTATCCATCCTTCATATTGTTCTAGTGCCATGCAACCCAAATGGACCATGCTACTCTTGGGTAAAGTGCATACCAATAATAGTTATGGGCTTAGACACCTAATCCAATATGTTATTCAAGCGGGGATAGGTTTGATGAAGACTGCATGAAACCTAAAAAGGAATGGCTACCATATGATGAGTATAAGAAGGCTGAGGAGGAAAAATATAGGAAAAAGAGGCGAGGCTTTTATCAAATAGAGGAGCCGGTTCAAGAAAAGAAGATGGATTTTGAAGATATGATTATACGATTTGCATCTGCATTTGAGAAGAGACACAATGAAACCGATGCGGAAATATGAGAGCAACAAGCAATGATGAAGGAGTAGCAAACATTGATGAGAAATCAGCAAGCCGCGATCCTCAACATCGAGAAGCAACTAGGGCAACTTGCACAACAATTCAACGAGCGTTCACTGGGCAGACTTCCAAGAAACACCAAGAAAAATATGAGAGGAGAACATATAAACATTATGATAACTAGGAGCGGTAAAATAGTCACTCCTCTGATCCCAATCCCGAATGAAGATCTACCAGTGTGGCAGGAAAAAATAAAATAAACTCAAGAATCACAAACAGAAGATGCAACTTGGCTTGTTCAACAGAATAAGTCGATGAGTTTTCCATCTGATGAGAAAAATAACCCTCCAATTAAGTCGTATTAACCTCCATTTCCATTCCCAGGCCGAGCTAGACATGATAAACAGAATGAAGACTATAAAAAGTTCCTGGAGCACATCAAGGCCCTTCAAATTACAATTCCAAAGTTTCTGGAGCACATCAAGGCCCTCAAATTACAATTCCATTCATCGAGGTGGTTGCACAAATGCCCAAGTATGCTAAATTCTTAAAAGACCTTCTTACAAATAGAAAGAAGATGGAAGAGGAATCTAAACTGGTCCTAAATGAGAATTGATCAGCCACGATATTAAATAAAATGCCAAAGAAGATGGGTGACCTAGGTAGTTTGACTTTGCCATGTAAATTTAGGGATTTGGCTACAAACTATGCATTGGCTGATTCGAGGGCTAGTATGAATCTTATGCCGTATTCATTCTTCAAGAAGTTGAACCTTTCGGAGCCAAGACCCATTCACATGGAGATTCATCTAGCAAACAAGACAGTGACATTTCTGAGGGGAATATGCAAAGATCTGTTGGTAAAAACCGATAAGTTTTGTTTCCTACCGATTTCATAGTACTAGACATCGAAGAAGACCATCAAGTGCCTATTATTCTAGGAAGAATTTTCTTAAACACCTATTGCACTATAGTGGATGTTAGAGAGTTTAATTTTACTCGTCTAGTAGGAAATGATTCGGTAACATTCAGAGTTGATTGAGCCATGAAGCATTCTAGGTTAAGTGACGACACGACCTTCTCAATGGATATTTTGGAAGAACTAATGGATAAAGAATTAGCAGAATTGAAAGAAGACAATGCAAGTAGATCCACCTTTATCTCAGAAGATGACTTTGATGCTGAAAAAGATCTAAAGGAGATAGAGAGACTACTTGAAGAAAGAGAATATGAAGAATCAACAAGACATGCTGAAAACTCAACTCGGCATGTTCGAACGAAAAAACGCGACCTGGCGGGTTAATTGGCCACAACTCAGCGATTTCTGTTGATACACACGATGTGTTCAGTGTTCAAAATACGAAATTAGAGCTGAAAACTTTACCAAAACACTTGGAATATGCTTTTCTGGAAAAAGATTGATCAAAAGCCTGTGATTATTGCCTCTGACCTCACACCAACCGAAAAAGATGATATTGTGAAGATTCTAAAGAAGAGGAAAAATGCCATTACTTGGAAAATCATTGATATCAAGGGTATTTGTCCCTCTTATTGCTTGCACAAGATCAACCTTGAAGAAGGTGCGAAACCGGTTGTGCAACATCAAAGGCGACTGAACCTAAACATGCAAGAGGTGGTCGAGAAAGAAGTTGTCAAGCTCTTAGATGTCGGGATAATATTCTCAATTTCTAATAGTCAATGGGTTAATACAGTTCAAGTGCCAAAGAAAGGAGGGATGACAGTCGTGAAAAATGAGAAGAATGAGCACATACCCACACAAACAGTAACCGGTTGGCGAGTGTGCTTCGATTATCGCAAGCTAAACGATGCCCCTTGCAAATAGCATTTCCCTCTTCCTTTTAGTGATCAAATACTTGAGCAACTTTCTAGTCATTGTTGTTATTGTTTTCTAGATGGAGTTTTAGGTTATTTCAAAATTCCTATTGATCCAATTGATCAAGAAAAGACGACTTTCACCAATTTTCACTTGCCCTAATGGAACATTTGCATATCGACACATGCCTTTTGGGTTATGTAATGCACTAGCTACGTGTCAACGATGCATGACAGTTATATTCCATGATATGGTGGAAAATTTTATGGAAGTATTTATTAGGCCATAAAGTGTCCAACTCGGGGATTGAGGTGGATCGAGCAAAGATCGATACTATTGCTAAGTTACCCCCACCAACCAATATGAAGGCTTTAGGAGTTTTCTAGGTCATGTAGGTTTTTACTGTCGTTTTATTAAAGATTTCTCCAAAATAACAAGACCTTTGACTCAAATACTTTTAAAAGATGCACCTTTTAACTTTTCTAAAGAATGCTTAGAAGCTTTTGAGATTTTTTTAAAAAAATTAACTAGTGCCCTGATCATTATTGCCCCGAATTGGAACTTTCCTTTTGAGATAATGTGCAATGCCAGTGACTATGCCTTAGGAGACATGCTTGGTGAAAGGGTAGATAAGCACTTTCAACACATCTACTATGCAAGCAAGACCTTAAACCCGACCCAAGAGAATTACACCACTACTGAAAATGAATTATTGGTTGTTGTTTATGCCTTTGACAAGCTTTTCCCCTTACCTTATATTGTAAAAAACAACTGTTTTTACTTATGATTCTTCTATCAAGTATTTATTTGCCAAGCAGGATGTGAAACCAAGACTGATCTGATGGGTGCTTTTACTTCAAGAATTTGACATCAAGATCAATAACAAGAAAGGAATGGAGAACGTAGATCCTGGCCGCTCATCTAGAATTGAAAATCAAGAGAGGGAAGAGATGGACAACAAGGGCATTGGGGATAACTTTCCGAAGGATTATTTGATGATGATAATGGTAGAAGAGCCTTGGTATGCTGACATTGAAAATTTCTTGGCAGGAAATATTCTTCCAAAAGGGATAAATCACGAGCAAAAGAAGCACTTTTCAGAAATTAAATATTATTTATAGGATGATCCATATCTTTTTAGAAGTTGTGCAGATGGGATACTTAGAATATGTGTGTTTGGAAAGGAGATTCGTGACATATAAAGGCATTGTCACAATGGGTTGGTAGGAGGTCATAGAGCTCAATACATGGCTAAAAAGGTGTTTAATGAAGGGTTCTATTGGCCAACAATCTTCAAAGATGTTGCCACTTATGTGAGAAAGTGTGATTCCTGCCAAAGGTTGGGGAATATATCTGCAAGGAATGAGATGCCACAAAGAAACATCCATGTATATGAGGTGTTTGATGTGTAGGGTGTAGATTTCAAGGGATCATTCCCATCATCTAGAGGGCATAAGTACATTCTTGTGGTGATAGATTATGTTTCCAAGTGGCAGAAGCGCAAGCGTTACTTACTAATGATGCACGTGTAGTTGTTAAATTCCTCAAAATACTATTTTCTATATTCGGAGTGCCAAAAGCACTAATAAGCAACAGGGGAACCCATTTTGCTAATGATCAACTAGAAAAGGTGTTACAAATATAAGGTGTATGCCATATGTTTGTAGCACCATATCATCAACAAACTAATAGGCAAATCGAGATCACGAATAGGACGCTTAAGAGAATATTGGAAAGATTGGTGGGTAGCAATAGGAAAGACTGGGCAGACAAACTTGATGACGTGCTTTGGACATTCCAGATTGCATTCAAAATGCCCATTGGGACCACACCATATAGTAAAGCTTATTGGGCCTTAAAACATGTAATTTTAAGCCAAGTGAGTTGCGCGCCAATCGGCTTTTGCAAATGAATGCCTTAGATGAATTGAGAAATGAGTCCTACAAAAACTCGTTGATCTATAAGGAGAAGACTAAAAGGTGGAATGATGCAAGGCTAAAAGGAAACAAGGAATTTAAATCAGGTCAAAAAGTTATTATTTACAACTCAAGGTTGAAGCTTTTTCCCGGAAAATTATGCACACGATGGTCCAGGATTTTTAAGATTAAACAGGTGTTTCCATATGGGGTGATTAAGTTGTTGAACAAGGATGGGTCAAGCTTTTGGGTCAATGGGAATAGATTTAAGCATTATAAAGAAGTAATGCCAAGCGAAGAGAGGATTGAAAATGGAATGGATTTAGAGGAAGCCACTACAATGTAGAGCGAGAAGGAGTCCAACTAAAGACTCCTCAAAAAGAAGCTCTTGCGGGAGGCAACCTGTTGTTTGAGTTGGCTTTCTTTTCCTTTTTCTTTCATTTCACTTTCGTCTTTATTTCTTTTATTTATCTGTGTTTTGTTAAGGATTTTTAGTCTTAATCTTCAATTAATTTGAATGTTGTTTGAGGGCATGCAAGGCTTAAGTGTGGGGTATGGTAAAAATTTTGTGAAAAATATATAGAAAAATTCTGAACCCCAAACTCGGCGAGTATGAGTTGTCCACTAGCCATGTTTTGGCGATTTTTTGAGATTTTGCCCAGGAACTCGTTTCAACACGGAGAGTTGGTTCCCCAACTTGGCATGTGACCTTTTAATTACCGAAAATATAGAGTTTTTTAAACTCAGTGAAAGACGGGGTTTAACCCTAAAAAGGCAAAATCGATCGTTTTTACCAGCCACACCCAAAACATGTTGAGTTTTCTCTCAAGAACAATTATTTTTCTACTTCTTATGGTTCTACTCGGTTTTCTCCAACAAAGGTATGATTTTTAGTCCCTCAACATGTTAAAGTGAAGATTTTTATGGGTTTGGTGTTTGATTTGGATGAAAACCTCGATTTCTGAACTTGGCATAAATTCTAGGGTTTCGATTTTGGTCAAATTAGGTTGTTTAAATCGGTTATTATTATGATTAACTGCATGTTATAGTACCCTAAACAAACCACTGGAGTTGTTTGAAGTTGGATTGGTCATATGGGTTCGATTCAGAACTTCTTGCTCGAAATGTTCAACGAACACGCCGAGTTCTTCATACAACTCGACGAGTTTATTTTTTAGAGTGCCCAGATTTGCTTAAAATTTTATTTTTAACTTCCTTTGGTATTGGTTTGTCTCCTATGTTGTTTTTTCTGTAGAAAAAATAAGGAGAAGTGGAAGAGGCCAACAAGTTCCTAGGGAGCAAGGGGATTTTCCTTTGTACAACTTCTCACAAGTTGTCTCTCAAAGGACTTTGATAGAATGTGTAATATCAGGTTCTTGGTATGTATTTTACTTAAAATTATTCTTTGTTATATAGTAACTCGATGGGTTTGAGGCCCCAAACTCGTCGAGTAGAGATGTTTTGGACCGTGTGTTTTGGTGACCAACTCGACGAGCTGGGAGGTCTCAACTCGATGAGTTGGCTAGGTAAAATAAAACCCTAATTCCAGGGTTTTGCACCCTATTTAAACACCTTAACCCCAAGGCGTTGGCCTCATTTCCAACCTCCATTGTCCTAACCCTAAATCTCGAAACCCTAAAGCTACTTTGAGTGATTGTGAGCCATTTTGAGTGTTTTTGGTGTGTGTTGAAGCCACTGGAAGAAGGAAAAGCTTTCGGACACAAGAAGGAGCTTATAGATCCAAAATCCTTGCCTCATCCACGACACTTTTCTAATATAAAGCTTGAACCTTTCCTTGTAGTTGTTTAGATCTTCTTTTGGGGCTATTTTGGTTGATTTTTCCAAATATCATGGTCCTTGGGAGTTGGACGTCGCAAATTGGCTAACACTTCAAATCTAGGGTCTTGAGGGGTTTCATGGAAAAAAGGTGCCAACTTTATGGCCATGGGAATCCCATCATTTTGGCCTTTTGGAGCTTCTAATAGCCATTCATGAAGAGAAAGCTAGAAATTTACATGATCTTTTTGTCCCTAGAGTCCAGATCTATGACCTCATGGTCTATCTTGCAGCTTTAGTGGTTTTTGGATGAAGACTTTGGCCTTTTTAGGTTAGGGTTTCAGCTTAATCTCGTTAGGAAAGGTATTAATGGGTAAAGTTGGAAAATTTACCCTTCTAGGGGCATTTCAGGCAAGATCTGGAGTATATGGTGTAGATCTGAAGAATAATGGCTTAATGCATTGAGAAGAGTTAACGAATTGAAGAAATCAACGAGTTCATGGAAGGACTCGATGAGTTGTATTGAGGAGTCTTAATTCTATTGAAAAGAAAGAATTCGGCGAGTTGGAGGAAAACTTGACAAGTTGGATCGGGATTTCATGATTATGTGACTTATGGGAACTCGGCGAGTTGAAGGGCAAACTCGACGAGTTGATTCAACTCGGAGCGTTGACTTTGACTTTGACTTTGACTTGGACTAAAGTTGACCCTTAAAGGGTTATGAGTATGAAATGGGTACCTAAGGAAATCTTTTATGTATAAGGAATTGAGTTGGGTTGATATTCGGAGTCGGTGACCGTTCAGCTACTTCCAATTTTCGAGGTGAGTTATCTTCCCGGTATAAGTGGGTCAAAGGCACCAATGTTGGCCTACTGGTAGTTGTTTATAGTAAAGATGATTGTCTTTATGATAATTTTCTAGTATGCCACTATCTGTTGAGATTTATTTGCTTGTATGCTATGTTATTATGTGCTAGTGGTAGGGGTGAAGTAGACCAAGTAACCAGTCGAATGAGACCGAAGGATTTGTTGGATTTGGTGTCTAAGCCAATAACTGTAACCGGGATGTACTTGACCCAATAGTAGCATTGTCCTTTTGGGTTGCCTTCACCAGTGCAGTTTGATATGATGGACTTTTGCGAATAAGGTTATTTATGATTAACAGTTTGATATGATTGACTTTTGAGAATAAGGTTATTTATGATTAATTAATATATTACAAGTATAATATATTAATATAAAATCATATTATTATTTAATTAGTATTGATCAAGAATTAATTTGGTGATCAAAAGAGACTAATTAAATATATGGGGATTGATTATGTAAATCAGTGATTCTTATAGTGTGGGCCAATGATCCATGATTATTTAGGATGGGCTAAACCAATGTGATAGTCCATGGAGATTTTTAACCCATGGAGCCTAAGTAATATAAACGGTCATTAGGGTTTGCAAAGATGTAACCCTAACACTATAAATAGAATCCCGCATGACCGAAATCGGTTGCTCCATTCATTCTATGAGAGTGATATTGATTTTGTGCTAACTAACTTATTCTCTCAAGCCTCCTCTTACATTTGGAGTTTGTGAACCATTATAGGCATCACACTTGGGGTGCTCAAGCTTTTAAAGGTCAAGAACTACAAGTCATTCTAAGATGTAAGTTATCTAACTAGTTGTACTGTTCTTTTGACAATATACATGTATAATTAGAGAAAATATTGATCCAAAGTATTTAGGGTTGCATGTACACCATATGAGTGTTATAGTGCTCAAAACCCAACAGGGGTAGGCCAGCACCCAAATATGCTAGGCAGTATGTGATTTATGTGCTTATATGCTAGGATATTTTTATGGTAGTGGTAGAGGTGAAATAGTCCCCGTAACTGGTTGAAAGAGACTGAAAAGGTAGGCCAATACCCAGATATGCAAGGCAGTATCCGGTTGAAAGAGACCGAAAGGGGTAGGCCAGCACCCAGATATGCTAGGCAGTATCCCGTTGAAAGGGACCGAAGGGGTAGTCCATCACCCAGATATGCTAGGCAGTATACGATTGATAGAGACCGAAGGGGTAGGCCAACACCCAGATATGCTCGACAGTATCTGGTTGAAAGAGACTGAAGGGGTAGGCCAGCACTTGGATATGCTAGGCAGTGTGCTTATTATATGGTATGTGGTATGATGGGGGATCTTACTAAGCTTCATGCTTATGGTTTTCAGTTTTGGTTTTAGGTACTTCCACTTTGAAAGGAAAGGAGTCGACATGATCGCAGCGCTTCACACTATGATCTTCCGCACACGAGATCTTTGGGAGTTTGTACTCTTATGTGGTTTTCTTATGACATGTTTTGATTATTGAGATATTGGTTTTGATTATGATATGGGATAACACTGTTGATGTTTTCAGACTAGTGGTTTTTTTTATATAATTACGTAATTAAAAATGAAATTTTTTGTCATGAATTTTGGGATGATACAAGTTGGTATCAGAGTCTTGGTTTGAGGGATTCAGACACATATTCGGTGGTTTCTGGACTCAAATTGAGGGTTTGAGAGATTTTTACAAGAAAAATAATTTTTCAAAAATTAAAATTAAGGGTTTCTAATAGAGAACAAGGAGTGTGATGCATACAATCGGCCGAGCTCAAGTAAGTTTTCCCCAAGATACCCATACATGTTATATTATGGTATGAAGTGTGAATATGTGAACTGCATGCTAGATTAGGGCTAAGGATATAGGTAGGATGCCTTGTATGCCTATTGTATGTGCTATTGAACTGCATGCTAGTACCGATTAGTCATTGATATGACGGTCTGATTAGGATATGTCTGTTTTAGGTTACTCAATGCTCAAATGTTTCTTGCTTTGTGCTTTTAGGAGTCCTAGTTATCTTTTATTAACTAGTAAACGAATACGCTAAAATACATATTACGAGGACTAAATAATTTCAAAAGGTTAGGTTTACCCCTATTTCGTAGCTCTTGTCTGAGTCTAACCGGTGTAGGGTAGGACCTCTCATTCGAAGAATTATTTGCTATTAGTAAGATGTAATGGTATTCCCGAGCTAGTTAGGGAAAGATAGTAGGGACTTCTTATACAGCTGATGGTGGAGAGGGGGTTGGAGATTACCCTAGGGTAAGCCTAGAATGAGATTAGCACAGAAAGCAGCAGTATAGAAAAGAACTTGGTGGAGTCAAGGAAATTCTTGAGGAAAGTACGGATAGATATAGAAGGTAGTATGGGCCCGTACTACAGAAAGCAGAGGATCCATACCCGAGTCAAGGAGGGCTGAGATAAAACTAGGGAACCTATAGTGTGTGTGATCCCTTGATTTCTGATGAGTATTCTGAGGACTATTATGAGATATTTTTTAGTATGGTGATGCTATGTGGTAGACCAGATGGCAGTTCTGGTGTTGGCGAGGGATCAGGCACGGACTCTAGAGCTGGGCATCTCGATGATCAGATGAAAGGGTTCATTTCATCTGAGATCATGCATAGTATCATTGACCACAATCATGTGACCTTCGGTACGGTCAAGGAGGGTATTTTGGAGATTCTTGATGACAGGTTGAGTGCATTCCGAACTGATATATCAGCCATCATGGGGGCGCATGTTGATGTTTGGGGAGTTCTGATATTATGGAGATCCAGACTACCATGGGGATAGGAACCCCATTGCTAGCAGCAGGTGGTTGGCGAATGTCGCCAACGACTTTCGCACGAGCAGATGTCCCTAGGGGGGAAAAGGTCTGATTTGCTTTCTGCCTCCTGAAGGACAGGGTGCAGGATTGGTGGGAGGATGTTGGACGAGCTATTTGACATGATTCCGCTATCAATGCGATGACCTGGAGTGATTTCTTGACCAGGTTCAGGGTAGAGTTTACACCAGTGATTGAGGTGCAGTACCTGCCACGGGAGTTTCAGGACCTCCAACAGACCATTGAGAAGGTGGCCGAGATCACCACCATATTCAAGGAAATGGCCCTTCTTGTTTTACAGTATGTGGCGGTTGAGGAGATGAAGAAGGCCCGATACCATGAGATGTTGAGGAGCGACATTTGGTAGTTTGTTAGCCGATCCAGCTGCAAGACGCTGGAGGATATGATAGCGAGGGCTCAGGAGAGGGAGCTGGATTTGGAGATGGAGTTCAGACAGGGAGTTTAGGCAAAAATCCCAAGGTATCGGATTACAAATTGAGGAGCCAACAGGCTGCAACCGCTGTGGCAAGTGCGGAAAGATGAGGGGATATGCAGGGTGGGTAGTTCGGGCTGCTTTAAGTGCGGCCAAACTAGTCATGTTAGTAGGGATTGTACTGCTACCACCACCACCACAGTAACTAATCTGATTTGCTTCTAATGCAATCAGAGGGGCCACAAGAGGTCCCATTGCCTGAGTTTAGTAGCAACAGGCCAGGTGGCGGCACCCGCTCCTACTACATTGAGGATTACTAATGGTCGTCAGGGTCGGATGGAGGCGCTTGTGGCGAAGAGCATGGCCTTCCATCTAACAACATAGGAGGCACTTTCAGCTCCCAATGTTGTGACGGGATCATTCTTACTGAACGGTATATATGCTCTGGTATTATTCGATCCGGGGGCTACCCAATCTTTTGTATTGCTCGTACTTAGCAAGCGATTTGTTGGATCTCCGGGGGAGCTGGACAGTCTCCTTGATGAAGAGATTGCGGATGATAGGATCGTTCGGGTTGCGAGGGTTCACTAGGGATGTACACTATAGTTGTTTGAAGAGCAGTATTCCATGGATTTAGTCCTTATTCCCCTGCAAGGGAATACGGTTATCATGGAAATAGACTGATTGAGCCCCAATGGAGAAGTGATTAACTATGAGCAACAACTAGTGTGAGTTAGGACCCCAAGTGGGGGAGGCTTCATGATTCAGGGCAAGAGGCCGCAATGTAGACCGACTTTATGTTCAGCAACGAGGTGTTGCATTTGGTGTCTAAGCCCAAAACTATAATTGGTATGTACTTGTCTCGTGAGTAGCATGGTCCTTTTAGGTTTAATTCACCAGAACAATCTAATAGGATAGATATTTAAGAAAGAGGTTACTTGTGATTTGTTAATATATTATAAGTATAATATATTTATATGAAATCATATTTAATTAGTATTGATCAAGAATTAATTTGGAATTAATTTTGTGATCAAAAGAGACTAACTAAATTAACGGGGATTGATTATGTAAATCAGTGATATATATATATATATATATATATATATATATATATATATATATATATATATGTGTGTGTGTGTGTGTGTGTGTGTGTGTGTGTGTGTGTTTTGGGCTATTAATCCATGATGAGCTATGATGAGATTTAACAATCTTTTAATCTATGAAGATCGATTAGATCTTGAACAAGTAAGTAAACAAAGACGATAAAAACACAATAATAAGAACGAGACAAGACTGAATCAAACGTGTCGAATGATTAAACAAAATCCTCAGAAGAGCTCGATTAAGAACATCAACTGTAGAGGATTGGAAGGTTACAAGAACTATCAAAGAAACCTGTTGTCGTCTAGATGTATCGCTATTCTCAGATCTCTAAAACCTTGACCTAATATGCATGCAAGCGAAAACTTATATACAAAACATAAAAGGTTCATGGTTGGACAGGCCCAAACCAGAATACAAAATAGCATAATCAGTCGAACCCAAAAGACGCAATCTACAAAGCCCAACAATCTCCCCCTTTGCATCAATTTGGAGCGAGACCTTCACTAATTACTTAGGCCAGCAGCTGAAACCGGTACCTTCTTCACGATACTAAACAGACATTTGGTTATTAAAAGAATGGTCTGTCTAAACCGGATGTACCAGTTAATCATATCTTCAAAATACTTGACATCATCGGCCGAGTTCTCTTTACACCGTTTGACAATGAACAGCACATGCTCCAAACAGGTTGTGGTGTAAAGATGCTTGTCAGCTAAAGCGAAGAGACATTTCTGTCCTTCCGCTCGAGTGAACATAACCGTGTTACATCTTGGGTCGATCCTGCCCAGTAGCATTTGATTGAGATCACTGGCCGATCCTACAGGAGCAATTTTGGGTTTCTTCTTGAAGACTGTGGCGACCTCCTGATCCATTAGGGCAACCTCCATGATGTAGCAGATTAACATCCTTTTGACATGGTCTAGAATGGGACCATATTCAGCTTCATTAGTCAAAAGGATATTATACAGGACGATCCAATCATGAGGATTTAGATTCGGTAGATCTGCCAGGGAGATAAGATGAGCAGTTTTTGCAGATCCCCGAATCAATTTGAACCGAACGTTTATAAAACGTCCCTCAGTATAAGGTTTTAGCACCCGAACGTTTACAATCTTCTGGGCGCTCCATGTAAGGAATTGTGGACGAGCAGCCGCCAGATAGAAGTCAATGAGCTCCCTGTCAAGCTCAGCGTTCGGGTGAGGGACTTCAAAGATGTTAGAGAAGACGTGGAAGATGAACGCCTTTCGAGTCAGCGGCATATTGAACTGCGAATCGACAGTGTTGTTGCAGTCGAACGATATAACCGGCTCGAGCCATAAGATGCTGGGAGTTTCAATGGCCTCTTTGATTAAGCGTTCTCTGGTCCAGGCAGGGAAGAGAGTCTTTCGGCTCTCAAGGAGATCGTAGGCTTCTTTTTGTTTGTGTTCGGCTTCGGCAGCCTCACGCGCCACACGACTGGCATCTTCACCAACCTTGCGACTGTTCTTTCGTTTTAAAATGTCAGCAATGGTCTCCTTGTCGCCTTCTTCATCTTCATCCTCAGCTATGTTTTTGCCTTTGTTCTTCACACCCGAACCTAAAGTTTGATCAGTTGGAGATGGTTCGGTCGTGTGAGTAGCTTTGGAGGAAGGAGGTGGTTTTGATCCTGTCTTCTCATCTCCCCCTTATTTCGGAATGGACACAAAACTTGGGAGGCCCTCTACTTTGTTGAGAAGATCGATGGCTGGAGAGAGCTTTTCAGCAAGGGAACGCCTCACCGAAAAGTTTAGGATGGGATCGTGTGCTTCCAGAATGTTGGATATAACAGCGTGGACATCCAAAACACACGTCTTGACCACCTCCCATTCAGATCGAAGATCTTCCAGTTGTTGTTGGGATTGAGAGAGTTGTGTTGTCTTGACCTCAAGTGCAGTTGTTTTGATTGCCAGATCGTCCATTAACGAACGCTCGGTTGCCAGATCTTCTTGAAAGTGGTAAAGAGGTAAAAGGAGGTGTAACGGGCTATTTATAGTGGGTGATAAGAGAGAGAAAAATCGTTTCAAATCTCTTATGGATGACAGTTGGGACGTGCGATGATCACGTAGGAGAGAGAGTGTCAGGTTCCTAGGACCACGCCGCCCAATAAGCGCCGTTTCATAGGGACAAGCCGTTACTGTTTAACCACGCGCATTGAATGCCACAGGACAAGAAAGAACTTAAGGTTTAAAAGAATGTCCGTTAAAATTATGATCAACCAGTTATAAAGAAATGTTGAAAGGCTTCTTTTAATTAGGCTAAAAACGACTAGCTTGAAAATAAAATCTCAGAAAGAAAAATAAGAACTAGATCCCAAGGGAAGAAATGTTATGGGTTTGTAACAATTTCATAGGAATCACATAAAATTGGAGATTTTAATAGGGTACTTTCATCAATTCTTTAGTGAGAACTTGAGCAATTTAATTGTTCACCGTCAATTCGTTAGGTGTGGAATTTTGGGTTTCACTTAGTTCGTAGTGACACAATACTAAGATCATAAACACAGATGTTGTGTAACCATAAACCTCAGTGGTAATTTCTGAGAGTCTCAAGGGTTACCATGATGGAATGAGTGTAGTGGAGAAGTAATGTAGAGATGGTGTAAGAGAACAAAGTACCTCTACTGCGAAAAGAAGGACCAAGCAGGAAACTCTTAACTCATGTGAGAAAAGAGTGAGGTAGCTCACGATTAGAATAAATGAATTGGCCTTATTGGGAAGACAAGGTTTGTGTATACCAGGTCATGAAGGCCATTATTCAAAATCTTATGAGGCTTGAGACACATACAGCAGCATGCTTCTAGGGACATTTAGGTATTTCATCAAATGTATCCCCATAAACGAACACTAACACACAAGAAAAAAAAATTGGAATTTTTGAGATAAACTGAACCCGAACCTTCGGTTGGTTTCGGTTGAGAAAAGTTTTGGAAAACCGAACCCGAACCTTCGGTTGATTTCGGTTCTAGAAAATTCTAAAAAACCGAACCCGAACCTTTGGTTGGTTTCGGTTCTAGAAAATTTTGAAGAACCTGGTAATGTAAGAAAACAAGAATTTTTTTTTTTTTTGAATCAAACAAGGAAAAACAGAATTGTACAAGAAATATACAACAATGAAAAACTACCTTTGAAGAAATGAGTGGGTCAGATAGTTGAACCGAACCCGAACGTTCGGTTGGTTTCGGTTCTTATGTTTGAGTTTGAGAGGTAGCGTGAGGTACTGACTCTGATTCCATCATACCTAGTCCTTGCAATATTTTATTGAATGATGCTTCAGGAAGAGCTTTTGTAAAGACGTCATCCAGTTGATCAGTGGTTCTTACGAAGTGAACTTCGACGTTTCCATCTTCCACGTGATCTTTGATGAAGTGATACCTCAGTGCTATGTGTTTGGTTTTGGAGTGTTGCACTGGGTTATGACAGATCCTAATTGCACTTTCAGAGTCACAATATAGTGGGATCTTCTTCATATTGAGTCTGTAGTCTCGAAGTTGACTTTGGATCCAAATCACTTGTGACGTGCATGATGCAGCTGCAATGTATTCCGCTTCGGCAGTAGATAGCGACACGCACGTTTGTTTCTTGGATTGCCAGTTGACTAACTTCCCGTCAAGAAATTGACAGCCACCAGTTGTGCTTTTACGGTCGAGTCCACATCCTCCAAGGTCAGCATCAGAATAGGCTTGAACAAAGAAGCTTGAGTTGGATGGATACCATAGACCTAAGGAGGTGGTTTGCTTGAGGTAGCGTAGGATGTTCTTCACTGCAAGCATGTGAGGTTCGCGTGGGTTTGCCTGAAATCGAGCACAGTAACAAACAGAAAACATGATATCAGGTCTGCTAGCGGTTAGATACATTAATGACCCAATCATTTGACGATAGAGCGTGATATCAACAGCCGGTTTGTCTAGGGATGGGGTAAGCTTGGTGCCGAATGCCATTGGGACTTTGACTTTTAAGTCTCCCATCATTCCAAACTTTGCTAGGAGACTCTTCGTGTAGGCTTCCTGATTAATAAAGATGCCTTCGGGTCCCTGTCTTATGTTTAAACCGAGGAAAAAATTAATAGGACCCATTGAGCTCATTTCAAACTTAGTCTCCATCAGCTTTCTGAATTCAGCTGTTAAGCTAGGATTCGTGGAACCAAAGATGATGTCATCGACATAAATTTGAACTATCATAAGGTGGTTACCTTCCTTTTTGCGAAAGAAGGTTGGGTCAACCGAACCTTGTTTGAATTTAAACATCTTTAAAAATTTTGTAAGCGTTTCATACCAGGCTCTCGGAGCTTGCTTAAGGCCGTACACAGCTTTATCCAGAATATAGCAATGATTTGGATGCCTTTCGTTCACGAACCCAAGAGGTTGCTCCACGTACACCGTTTCTTCGAGTTCTCCATTGAGAAATGCACACTTGACGTCCATTTGGAAAACCTCAAAGTTCTTGTGAGAAGCATAAGCCAGAAATATTCTAACAGATTCTAGCCGAGCTACTGGAGCGAAAGCCTCTTCATAGTCTATCCCTTCCTCCTTACAGTATCCCTTTACCACCAGATGAGCCTTGTTCCGTATAACATTAGCTTCCTTGTCCATTTTGTTCCTAAATACCCATTTGAGACCAACAACCGAAGCATCTGGAGGAGTTGGAATGAGGCGCCAGACTTTGTTCCTTTCAAATTCGTTCAGCTCGTCTTGCATTGCTTGAACCCAATCAGAGTGATCGAGGGCAGTATTAACTGTCTTTGGTTCAACTTTTGATACGAATGAGTTGAACATGCAAAACTCAACCTTTGAAAATAAGGAAGTCTGTTTTGCTTTCAGTTGTGATCGGGTCAAGACCTTTTCAGAGATATCTCCAACTACTTGAGAGACAGGATGATCTCTGGTCCATTTGATAAGAGGAGGGTAATTTGGATCAAAGGTTGGGTCTAGTTCAGCATTAATTATTTCGTCTGGCTCAGATTGGCTATCGTAACCGAGTGTCATATCATTATGTTCCCCCTCAGTTGATGAGCTTTGAAAGACATGAGGTTCAGGTGTTTCATGTGATTCTGAGCTTTCTGGTGTTGAGACCTCTTTGGTTGAAGTTGTAGAACTTGGCTCCCCCTGGACTTGAGCGCTTGGCTCCCCCTCGACTTGAGCGTCGATGGAAGGAGAGTCGTTAGAGATTGATGCTTCTTCATGCATTCTCCTTGCAGCGTCTTCGACAATCTGCTCCATGTGATCAACTTTGTTGTCTGCTGCACCTGCTTCGGAAAGTGAAGCGTTCTCCGGTTCGTCAAAGATGTCCATTAATGTCTCGAATAAGTTGGCGACCGAGACTGTAACCTGGCCATTTAGAGGAAAGATTTCCCCAGTGATGTCTTCTTTAGCCTGTAGCTTCTTGACATAGTTGTCGTCAAAGGTCACATAGTATGTCTCTTCAATCTTTCTCGAACGCTTGTTTAGGACCCTGTATGACTTGGATGTGAGCGAGTAACCCAGAAATATTCCCTCGTCGGCTTTGACATCAAACTTGTTGCATTGTTCTTTAGAATTAAAGATGAAACACCTTGAGCCGAACACATGGAAAAATTTCACATTTGGCTTTCTGTTGTTCAGTATCTCATATGGAGTGAGTGTGAACCTCTTGTTGAGATATGACCTGTTCTGTGTAAAACAAGCAGCCGAAATAGCGTCAGCCCAAAAATAAAGAGGTAAGGAAGCGAAACTTAGCATAGTTCGGGCAGCTTCACACAAAGATCGGTTTCATCTTTCGACTATTCCGTTCTGTTGCGGTGTGTAGGGAGCTGAGAAATTATGACTAATTCCCTTTTCTGCAAGAAATTCTTCAAACTCCCTGTTCTTGAATTCGAGACCATTGTCGCTTCTGATGTTACGAACAACCTTCTTAAGCTGTACTTCAATTTGCTTGATAAAGACTTTCAGCTTTTGAGTCGCTTCAGATTTGAGCTTTAGAAAGAACACCCATGTAAATCGTGAAAAGTCATCAACAATAACAAGAATATACTTTCTACCACCGATGCTTTCGATAGATGAAGGACCACACAAATCGATATGAAGTAATTCGAGTGGTTCAACAACTTTTGTGTTTATTATAGATGGATAACTTTGACGACTCTGCTTCCCCATTTCGCATGCAACGCACAGATGATCCCTGTCGAACTTGAGCAATGGAAGGCCCCTAACATGACCTCCAGTAACAAGACGGTTGATATCTTTAAAATTAAGATGAGATAATCTTCGGTGCCACAACCAACTTTCATCGGATTGAGCTTTTGACAACAAGCATATAGCTGGGTTTCCTTTGATGGGTTTAAGGTTTAAGGGAAACATTTCACCCTTTCGCTCTGACTTGAGAATCACTTTCTTTGACTTTTTCTCTATGATTTCAGAACCTTCATCATCGAACGAGACTTTGAGACCTGTACCTCCAACAAGCTGAGATACACTAATGAGGTTGTGTTGGAGTCCTTCCACATAAGCCACCTTCCTTATAGTAAAGTCTCCATTTGTTATCATCCCGTATCCCTTTATGGTGCCAAAAGAATTGTTTCCAAACTTGACGTTGCCACCATTTGCAAGAGATCTGTATTCCCTAAGCTCCTCTTTCCTCCCTGTCATGTGACGTGAGCAGCCACTATCGATGTACCATTCTTCGTCGAACTGCTCGTCACTTATAACCTGCAAAAATTAGACAGATTTAGGAACCCAAAATTTCTTGGGTCCACGTGAGCTTTGCATGGGAACGGGAACAATAAGAGAGACATCAACAAGATAAGTTCGTTTTATAAGAGTTGTTGCATCTTTCCTTTTAATGGTAAAAACTTTTATTTTGTTAGAATTGGGTGAATTAGGTTTGGATTCTGGTTGGGATTCATTGACCTTTTTCTTCCACTTTTGCTCAGTTGACGAATGAGATTTTTGAAAACAAGAGAAATCAGCTTTAGAGTAAGATGGAGACGAATCGGTGGGAGTAGAAGAATTATGAGACCGAGAAGAGGAATTAGAAGAACGAGACGAATTTGAACAAGAGGGTTTGGATTGAGAGAAGTTCCGGGCTTGAGACTCTAGGTGACCCTTTTGCTTTTGATCATTGGAGGGAATGACCTTAGAGTTTTGTTCTCTTTTGACTTCAGAACCGAACCTTTGCGTTCGGTTGGAACTGTCTTTGGAACCGAACCTTTGGTTTCGGTTGAAGTCCTTTTCAGAACCGAACTTTTGCCTTCGGTTGATATCTTCTTGTGAACCGAACCTTGGCTTTCGGTTGATATCTTCTTGTGAACCGAACCTTGGCTTTCGGTTGATATCTTCTTGTGAATCGAACCTTGGCTTTTGGTTTTTGTGACTTTCAAGCTTTCCTACAGGATTGTTTTCATACTTTAGATTCTTGTCTTGATGAGAGAAATATGCATTCTGGGAATGCCAGAATTGTTTCCTTTCAGAAAGGTTCTTCCTGTATCTATTGTTCCTTTCTATCTTCCTATTCCTCATCTGAGAAGGTTGATGATGAACATTTGCTTTCGTTTTTGGTGACTCCTTGGCTAGTTCCTTTTGAACTGCAGGAGTTTTACTTTGAGCCGAAGGAGCCGAGGGAATGTCTTCTTTTGTCGACTGATCATTCTTCTGAGGAATATCTTTTGTACCACTGGTGCTCGGCTCATCGAAGTTGTTCGGCTTATTCAAGGGTTCAGGTATGTATCTTCCTTTGCTCTTCCAGGAAGTTCTTTCAGATAAACCAATGGTTTCGTCTGCATTATCAATTGGAGCTTCCCAGAAGTACTCATCACAGCCATCAGCGTTGTCTTCGTTTACAATGGCTACAAGTTCAGCTGTTTGGTGTTCGGTTACTCCTGTTACCTTGTATACTTGATTTGGAGTGGTCCTGACCTTTTGATACACAACAGCTTTCTCAACTAATTTTGGGGACTTTTGATGGGACAACCGAGCGAACTCCACTGAATTTTCAGAAATTAGATTCTTGTGATTTTCAGGCTCGGTTTTAATAAATTCTGAGCAGTCAACCGTGTCCTCTACAGAAATTTCGCTCATGTTATCGTCCTCGTTAAGCTCAGATGCATTTTCAACATCAATTTTGTTTTCTGAGCTTACGTTGGCGTTTAAAGAGTCAAATTTTTGCATGGTTTCGGTTCTCAGTTTAAGTCTGTCATTTTCATCCAAAAGATTTTTAAGCATGTTCTTGTGGTCTTTGGATTTAATGAAGGACTCAATTTTGTCCAGTCCATACATGTAGGTTGGATTGACATCATCAGACGATATCACACTCTCACAATTATAGGCTTCGGCATCAATTTCATCTTCCTTAAACTCTAGGAAGGGCAAGATCATGCGGTGGATCTTTTGGCCTATTTCACAATCCAAATGAAGCTGAGTAATATTAGAATACAGACGTTTAGCGATTAAACAAAAAACATTTCGTTGTTTTAACAATTTTAAATTGTCTCTTTGCAAATAAATGTTTTCATCTTTAACTTTGACTAAGTCTGACTCCTTTAACTCTATCCACATTCTCCGCTCCTCACTCTTCGACGCCACCCTGCTCAATTGATCAGTTAGGTTAGAATTTGTGACTCGAGTTTGAGTTAAGCTACTATCTAGATGTGAAATTCTTGTATTGACGTTTTTTAGTTCTTTCTCATAAGAGGATGATGGTACTTTGCATGAAATAAAAACAGATTGTACCTTCTTTATCAGTTCATCGAGCTCATTGAACTGCTGGCTGAGCGGTTTGGCCGTAAAGCACATATCCTCCTTTGCCTTCGGTCCATCACTTCCTCCATCGGTGTTATATCCCCTCATTTGAGATACGTCAGTTACCATAAAGCACTTTCCACCACTACTTTCTTCCTTAGTCACGTAGGCCTTTCCATGGGTAGGCTGCCTCACTTCCTCGTCTTCTGAGTCGGTAGACCAAACTTCCGTGCTGCCGAATTCATCACCTTTAACAGAACCCTGCACAATAAGAGCATTAATAGAAGGGTTAACGGCAGACTTCTTCTTTCTCAACTCATCCAGTCTTTTCTGCAACACGGCTTCCTCGTCATTCCCATCATCTTTTTCAGCCATCTTCTTAAGGACACAGTCCTTAGCATAGTGATTCTTCCCACCACAGTAGAAACAGCTTACTCCAGAATCGCCATCCACCTTCGGTTCCTTTTTGTGCTCCTCAGCTTTCGGTTCATTAATCACTTTTTCAGAGCTGTAACTCCCCTGCCAGCTTCGGTTTTTGTTGCTGGGAAATCTCTTCTTTATGAACCTCTTGGGATTGGACACCATCATGGCATAATCCTCAGACGTGAGATCATATTCCTCCAGGTTGAGATCTTCATCCTCCATCGCAGCTTTACTTTTAGATAGGAGGGCCAACGAACCGAGACTGGAAACGACGTTCATTTCTTGCAGCACAATCTTCTCTTGGGACTTGAGAATACCCACCAGTTTCGCCAAAGAATATGATTTAAACTGCTCATGGGCTTTAACTGTGGAAACCACTGCTCTCCATTCAGACCTCAGACCATTCAGGAATGTAACCTTCTGTTCGATAAGCTTCCTTTCAATATCGTGTTTGATCATCTTGCTGAGAAGATGATTGAAGAGATCGAACGTCTGGGTAACAGTTTCTTCAACCCCTTGCCTGAATTCTCCAAACTCAGATAGGAGCAAAGTTTGAATATAATGTTCAAGATCCTCGTCTGTAGAATACAGTTCGTGAAGTCTATCCCAAACATCCTTTGCCGTCGTGCATGAGCTAACCAATCTGAATGTATCGGACTGAAGGGCGAACCTTATCAACCTTAATGCCTTGATATTGCACTGGAACTTATCCTTTTCATCTTGTGCAATATCTTTCACGTCCTTTAGCAGATCATTGTACTCTTTTTGTGTCTTGATGATTCTGGACGTTGCAGAATGAGAAAATGGTCCATTGGTGATGGCTTCCCAAATGAGATACCCATTATCCTCCAATCCAATAACGTAGTCTTCGAAGTGATGTGCCCATACTTCATAGTCATGGGTGTATAAGATCGGAATCTTTGTCGTCGAACCAATGCTGTTGGAAATATTAATAAGGTTTGATTGTGTCGCGTCCATTATGATCGTAAAAACCTGTTCAAAGATCAGACTTGTAATAAAGCAGATTAGGGCAAAGTAAAAAATATCAAGATACGTCAATAAAGAGATGACGGCTCAATAAATATTGATGATTGCGGAAAAACCCTAATGGAAATCTTTTTCACAGAAAAGACGTGTATCAATTACACAGCCTCCTGCTCTGATACCAATTGATGAGATTTAACAATCTTTTAATCTATGAAGATCGATTAGATCTTGAACAAGTAAGTAAACAAAGACGATAAAAACACAATAATAAGAACGAGACAAGATTGAATCAAACGTGTCGAATGATTAAACAAAATCCTCAGAAGAGCTCGATTAAGAACATCAACTGTAGAGGATTGGAAGGTTACAAGAACTATCAAAGAAACCTGTTGTAGTCTAGATGTATCGCTATTCTCAGATCTCTAAAATCTTGACCTAATATGCATGCAAGCGAAAACTTATATACAAAACATAAAAGGTTCACGGTTGGACAGGCCCAAACCAGAATACAAAATAGCATAATCAGTCGAACCCAAAAGACGCAATCTACAAAGCCCAACAAGCTAAATTTAGGTAAGTGTCCATGAAAAGTTAGCCCACATGAGATATGGATCATAACCTAAGTGTATGGATTAGGGTTTACCCATGACTCTTGGATTCCTACACTATATATATGACACCCCTTAGCCTAAAATTAGACACACTAGTAATCTTGGAGATACTATAGCCGAATTTTAGTGCATAGAAGCTCTCTCTATCATTATCCTCCAATTGTTGGTTGTATTTGCGACTTATTAGAGCAACACACTTGAGGTGCTTAGTTCTTAAATCCTAGAGATAGAAGCTACAACAAGAGGTAATCTTCTAATTAGTTTTATGATTCAATTTTCAAATTGCATGCTAGTTGTAGGCTTTATGCTTTGGAAAATATTATTGCTTGTATAACTAGAAAAAACTTAGATCCAAAGCATTAGGGTTGTATGTGCACCACATAGATGTTAGAGTACATAAAACCCAACATGAGGGCGGGACGATAACTTCAGCAGGGTTGTGCATTGTATGTTGCCTATGTCATGGATACCTAGGAGAAGGGTAAGGCGACTGTGCACGATGTACCGATCGTACGAGAGTACCCGAATGTGTTCCCAGAGGATTTGCCTGGGGTACCACTGGAGAGGCAAGTAGAGTTTAAGATTGACCTATTTCCTGGTGCGGCTCCAATAGCCAAGGCACCATATCGGTTGGCTCCTCCCAAGATGCGGGAGTTGTCTACACAGCTGCAATAGCTATTAGACAAGGGATTTGTCAAACCAATTAGTTTGGCATGAGGAGCCCCGATCTTGTTTGTGAAGAACAATGACGGGTCACATTGGATGTGTATAGATTATCGGGAGTTATATAAGGTAAAGGTGAAGAACTGTTATCCCTTCCCGAGAATTAATGACTAATTTGACCAACTTCAGGGAGCATCTTGGTTTTCCAAGATTGATTTACGATCAGGCTATCACCAGATGAGAGTCCAAGACGAAGATGTGGAGAAGATAACCTTTCGGACTCGATATGGTCATTACGAGTTCGTGGTGATGTTGTGTGCTCACCAATGCTCCTGTCGCGTTTATGGATCTCATGAACCGCGTATACAGATCGATGTTGGATCGGTTTGTGATAGTCTTTATTGATTAGATCTTGGTTTACTCCAAAACGTAGGAACAACACGAGGAGCATCTTAGGGAGGTGTTGGAGACGTTGAGGAAGGAGATACTTTTCGCAAAGTTCTCCAAGTGCGAGTTTTGATTGCACGAGGTGCAGTTTTTTGGGCACCTCATCAACCAAAACGGTATACAGGTTGATCCGGCCAAGGTAGAGGTCATGATGAGGTCGGAGGTTCCGAGGTCTCCATACGCGATTCAAAGTTTTCTTGGTCTGGCGGGTTATTATTGGAGATTCATCCAGGGTTTCTCCAAGATTGTTGTTCCACTGACCCAAATGACCAAGAAGTCAATGAAATTCCATTGGGGGCCTGAGCAATAGGCGGCTTCTTAATGCATTAAGAAGAGTTAACGGACTAAACAACTCGACGAGTTAAATTGAGGGGTCTCGATTCAGTTGAAAAGGAAGAATTCGACGAGGTGGAGGAAAACTCGACGAGTTGAGTCAACTCGGAGCGTTGACTTTGACATGGACCAAAGTTGACCCTTAAGGGGTTATGAGTATGAAAGGGGTACTTAAGGAAATCTTTTATGTGTAAGGGATTGAGTTGGGTTGATATTCAGAGCCAGGGACTATTCAACTACTTCCAGTTTTTGAGGTGAGTTACCTTCCCAGTATAAGTGGGTCGAAGGCACCAATGCTGGCCCACTAGTAGTTGTTTACAGTAGAGATGATTGCCTTTGTGATAATTTTTTGGTATGCCACTATCTATTGAGATTGATGTGCTTGTATGATATGTTATTATGTGGTAATGGTAGGGGTGAAGTAGACCCTGTTACAGGTCGAAAGAGAATGAAGGGGTTGGCCAGCACCCAGATATGTTAGGCAGTATGTGATTTATGTGCTTATATGCTAGGATATTATGTGGTAGTGGTAGGGTGAAATAGACCCCCTAACCGGTTGAAAGATATCGAAGGGTTAGGCTAGCACCTAGATATGCGAGGCATACCCGGTTGAAAGAGACCGAAGGGGTAGGCCAGCACCCAGATATGCTAGGCAGTATCCGGTTGAAAGAGACCGAAAGGTTAGGCCGACACCCAGATATGCTCGACAGTATCTAGTTGAAAGAGACTGAAGGGGTAGACCAACACCCGGATATGTTACGCGGTATGCTTGTTGTATGGAATGTGGTATCATGGGAAAATCACTAAGCTTCGTGTTTATAGTTTTCAGTTTTGGATTCAGGTACTTCTACTTCAAAAGGAAAGGAGCCGTCATGATGGCAGCGCATCACACTATGATTTTCCACACAAGAGATCTTTAGGAGTTGTACTCTGATGTGGTTTTCTTATGAGATGTTTTGGTTATTGAGATATTAGTTTTGATTATGATATGGGATGACACTATTGATGTTTTCAGACTACTGGTTTTTTTTATATAATTACGTAATTAAAAATGAAATTTTTAGTCATGAATTTTGGTATGTTACAGAATGGAGAAGCAAATTAGAGAAGTTGGAAAAAAGAAGTTTTATATAACTAATGAAGTAAATTGGAGTTGGCTAGAGCAGGTTGGGTTAGTTGAAGCCATGAACCTATATTTGACAAAGGTGTTTATGAATGATGGGATGATGGTCACATGTACTGCCTAGAGAAGGTTGTTTCAAATACAGAAACCGGTTTACAAAGAACTACTTCTCGAGTTTTATGCCACAGTTCAAGTCAGTGGGGGGGGGGGGGGGTGATGATCCTTTTGATACACACAACTTGACTTTCTATTTGGGAGGAGCATATAGGGAATGTAGCATTGTTGAATTAGCATGGAGGATGCATCTCTATAATAGGTCAGAGGCTATGATGGAAGCTTTTGGTAAAATTTTAGACCATTGTTATAGGGTGTTTCCGGATGGGTTTAATGGAGCAAACTGGTGAACTACAATTGCCAATGGATTTCATATTCCATTAGGGGCACAAAAAGGTGACATCCGGTCACCAATCCACCAACTCATTTACCGGTTTATTACATGCTCCATCAATATGAAGAAAGACGATGACAAGATTCCAAATCTTGATTTATTTTTCTTGTGAAGTATCATCACACCCAACACCTTTTGCAATATACCACATCGCTTTGTAAAATATATGGTGGAGAAAGGGGCGCAGGATAGGAAGGAATCATCTATTTGTGAAGGGATGTTTGTGGCGAAGTTGGCGAGGTCATACTGGATATTTAAGAATGGGGCCAGAAAATTTCTAACAATGATGCACACGCGACCATTTAGCACCCATCTTTACAAGAGGGTAGGAATTGTGGAATACAATGGCAGGGGACATTTTTTTTATCCCCGAGGATGATGAAGTGTTAGTACCAGAGCAACCGAGAAGAAGAGTGAGGCCTGGACCCACACTCGTGCATGAGGAGACACTGGTGATACCTGTTGAAGATGAAATGCTTATGGACCCATACAACTTTTCAATGAGGCAATTTCATGAAAATTTGTCCCATGGTATAAATCACACAAATATGAGCTTGGAATTCATGATGAGGCAAATGAACATGCAATGTCCCGATTCTCATCCTCCATATTCGTATATTCAAAGATGGGAGGATCTTTGGAGAGAGAGGGAATGAGGAGCCAGAGGAAGTGGAGCTAGAGGAGGAGAAGGAGATGATTAATTATCCTTTTCATTTTATTTGTGTTTAGATGTTTGAGATAATTTATATTTGTTTTGTGTGTTTTTATATGTCTTGGTTTGTTTGTCATTAAAAATTTCAAGTAAGTAGGATAATTTAAGAACCTTAAATTTATTGGTTGTTTTTCATGTTTATTATGTATTTTTTGTGTTTGATCTTGCAGAAAGTAGGTTGATAATAGATTGAATAGTTAAAGCGTGAGAGGATAAAATGAGGGTTCGAATCGTTAACGAGAAGATTAGAAGACCTTGCATAATCTTTTCAGAGTCTAATGATTGTAATTGATTAAAAGAAGTCATGTTACTGAAGATGTAAAGAGGTGTATTACACTAATACCCTCTTTGACCAAGAAATCGGAAATGAAGCAGAAAGGAGTAAAAATTTTACATCTGAACCTTCAACTCTCTGAGGTCAAAACCAAACTCAGCGAGTTCTAGAGGAAAGATGCGATTTTTGTCATAGTTCAAGAACAACACGATGGGTTTTCCAATTACAACTCGGCATGTTGTTGATGTAATGACATAAATTTTCAAACCAAAAATTTCAATTTAAATACACAATTATCACAGTACAAAATCCCAAAATGTCACAATGTCAAAACATCAAATCCCATAATCAAAAACTATATATACATATATATATATATATATATATATATATATATATATAAACTCTAGGATCCTCTAAATCATAACTCAAACTCTGATGTATGTGTACAATCATGTCGTCGCCTTCCCGTGATCCTGAGAAGTACCTGAAACACATAACACATAACACGGTAAGCACGAAGCTTAGTGAGTTCCACAAAATACCACATACAAAACATTAGCTACTCAAGGCTATAACTCTGTAAGACCCTCTGGTCAATGTGTCTCAGTGGGACCCTCTAGTCCCACAACTCTGATGGACCCTTCGATCCTCACTTTGTGGACCCTCCGATCCTAACTCTGTAAACTCTAAATAACACATAGCATAATTCACACAGGCATAATGTAGTAATATCACAGTACTCAAATAAACACATAAGACCCCCTGGTCACATATAGATACCACTCTAGGTAAAGTATAGTGAGAAGACTCACCTCGTAAGCTAGCAAGTAAAAGTCTCATACTTGGAAACCTCGATTTAGCCTCCACCTAACATATAGGATAATTATATCTAGTTAATACTCTACTCATACTCAAATACACCAAAACTTGGTCTCTCTTTAACTCTAACCCTAGGGATGGGTAAAAGACCATTTTACACCTCCCTAGTCTCCATTAATCATTTTGACCAAACCCTAAAGTCAACAAAATTCAAACTTGAGTCAACAGTCCAAGTTCACCTGACTCACCGAGTGCACTCATGCGACTCGTTGAGTCCACTCATTTCCGATCAGTCTCATGAAGTTCCAGCTCATCGAGTTAACCCCTAACTCGCCGAGCTATCGCATGGTCAAATTTATTCAAGTCAGGGAGATTTGTAACATATTGAATCCTTAGGCATTAAATTTATTCATTCATTGCATTTTGAGGGTTCTCACGACGTGAGATCTTAGGGGTCACGTCGTGTGTGGTCGTTGACCCGTTGACCAACATTTTTGGAGTCTCACGATGTGAGACATAAGGTCGCATGACGTGAGAGTGGCTTAATGACCCTAAACCATAATTTTTGGGTATTTAAGCGAATTAGATGCTAGGGTTGCCCATCCTTAGCCTTTCTCACCCTTTAAGCCACTAGAAACCCTAGATTTTGATTCCTTTGAGATATTTGGTGTTTTGCTTGTGAAAATGAAGGAAAATGAGAGAAGCAGAAGTATCCTTGTCAAGGAATTTGCTTGGGATCAACATCTTCATCAGCTATTGTCTTGTTTGGACCATTGTAAGTATCAAGACTCAAGCTTTATTGAATTTCATGGCTAGATCTAGGTTTTTGGCCCATCTTCTTATGTTTTGGCTTGATTTGAGTGAAGTAGATCCATAAAGTTATCATCTTCATGGATTCAAATGGTCTTTTGAGTCTTTTATCATTCATATATGGGATTTGGTGGAGTAATAGAGCTTGCATGAGAACTTGAGGCTATAATTACAATTTTGACCTAAAATGGTGAAGGGACATGCATGGTGCATGCATGTCCATAAAGCAAGCATTTTTATGGACCAGTAGGGTCCCCTTAAGCCTATGTAAGAGTCAAAATTGATAATTGAACTTATTAAGATCTTTGGGATGTTAATGTTGCTTCAGACCATCCTTATGATCTGAGACATAAGGTCTCATGACGTGAGCATGAGTCACCATATTTGCAGAGCCATTTGAGTCAAAAGTGAGTCCCAAAATCGGAACGGACACATGTTATGACGTAAACAAGGATTGGTCATGACGTGAGATGTTGTTTTGGGTTTTTGGGCCTTAATGGGCTACTGGTTTTCTGACTTTGGGCCTTATAGTACTTGGGCCCATTTGGAGCTTTGGATGCTATTTAGGTGTTGGGACTTCTTGGAATTAGGCCCGTGATGGGTTGTGGGCCGAATCAGGAAGTTGGGCCATATTGGACATTCAGATGTCATTTTGGAATTTAGGCCTTTTGAGCTAATGGGCTTGACCCTAGTTTTGGTCTGAGTAAGAAAAGGGGTAAAATGATCTTTTACCCTGGATGTTGGACAAGTAATTTAGATTCATGATAATGGGTTGAGATCCAATTATTAATTAGATATTGTTTGATGGTGTTAGTGTGCGGATTTTCTGGATCAGCAGACTGAGATTTTATTTGAGAGATTCAGCAGCTTAAGGTGAGTTTGCTCACTGTGTTTAGTGGGTCAAAGACACCAATGTCGTCCCATGGTTTATTATGCTTAGGATGCTAGTTTTCTGCGTGACTCTTGCATGTGTTATGTGTTTATATTTATACTGGGTAGGGCCTGATGATTATACTATATGCTATTTATCTTTGTGATTTTTGCATGTGTTTATATGTTTGTATGTATACCGGGCAGGGTCCAATGTCAGGCGGGGCCTGATGACTGACAGATCTATTCCCATCGGGGCTCTATGTCGGACGGGTCCCATTATATGTTTCATATGTATGGTATGTGGTATTTTGGAGAACTCACTAAGCTTTGTGCTTACGATTTTCAGTTTATGTTTCAGGTACTTTCGGTTCGAATGTTTCGATTTTATATTACTCTGATGCATCGGGATGTTTATTGATACACTTTGATTTACTATGGTTTTTATGATGTTGTTTTGGATAATGGTTTTACGAATTTAAAAATTGAGATTTTAAGTCCTAGTTTTTTGGACGTTACAAGTTGGTATCAGAGCCTCAGTTTGAGGGATTCAGGTGTACTCTCAGGTGTCTGAACTCAAACTGAGGGTTTGGTTGAATTTTTCAAAAATAAATGTTTTATAAACAGGTTTTTCTAATAAAAGAAAAATGGTGTGGCGCATGCAATTGATCGTGCTCAAGTAAGTGTCCAAAAATACCCATACATGTTTTATGAGATGCTTTGATGTGTGAATCTGTGAATCGCACGCTTGTTATGTCTAAGGATATGCTCAGAATTTGCATGATAGAATGCTAGGAGAGATGCCCTTATATGCATTCCCCTTCGAACCAGAAGTACCTGAAACATAAACTGAAAACTGTAAGCACAAATCTTAGTGAGTTCCCTAAAATACCGCATACCTTACATATTTGTTAGCTTAAGGCTATACCAGGTCTATCTCACCCACGGGTCTATTTCACTCCCGAGTCTATTTCAACTCATATGTCAACCCAAGGCTATATCGGGTCTATTTCACCCCTCGATGTATTTCAACCCCGAGTCTATTTCAACACAAGTGGTATTTTTCAACCGTACGAGTCTATTTCACTCCCACATACATATAGCAAACAAGTATGAAGGCATACAACAAGAGTAACAAAGATAAAAATTGCATACAACCTTATTGTCCTACAATATAGTGAGCAAACTAACATCAGTCCGCTAACAATCGAAAAGATGCTTGGGCTACTAAACCGAAAAATCCTCACACTAACCAATCACATAAAACCCTAATTAATAATTAGGTCGTAAACTATAATCGGGACTTTAATCAATTAATCCCAACTCAAATGGTAAAAGACCATTTTACCATTCCCTCAGTTGCCCAAACTCAATGGTAAAAATGCCTAATAATGGTCAGATTCCTAAAAGACACTCAAGGCCCCTTATGGGCCCAAATCCATGAAGACCCAAAGGCTAATAGTGGCCCAATCTCAGAAAGACATGTGGCCTAACAAGGATCCAAAACCTTAAATTCCAATGGCGCCCAAAAGTTAAAAGCCCATCATGGGCGAGTACACTAAGCGTACCCATACTACGCCAACCATACTAGGTTGTTACATAAAGTCGGGGATCAAAACGTGTACGCACAGTGCATGCTTGTGTACGGCCCTATTAAGCCATTTTTACCATAAGCACTTCATGATAAAGAACAAATGTCCATATTCCAGATCCAAACCTTGGGGAACATCTTAAACCATAAAGTCACTAACTTGGTGCCATTGCATTACTCCAATGGACTCAAACCTTAGATTTAGCATCCTACTTTTACCGAACAGACATATACTCATGCATGGTTGATCCTCATCCATCAAAATGTTAACTTTATGGACTAAGGATCTCAAAAACATCAATTGGAATAACTCATAACTTCTGGAGTGGTAAACACCCACTAGATCTCATTCATAGGACCAAAAAGTGACCAAAACTCTACTAGATCTAGATCTATGCATAGAATGAGTAAGGTAAAAGCTTTATACCTCCATGAATATGGAACGATGAATGGAATATGGATATACAAGGTCCTCCTTGATCAATGTTCCTCAACCAAGCTTCTTCCTCTTAGAGATGCACCAAATACAAACCAAAACACACACAAATGTCGACTCTCTCTTAGAATGGGCTAGGGTTTTGAAATGGGACTCAAAAGAGGCTATGAAGGCTGGTGAGGGGGAACCTTGGTCAAAAGGTTGCTTAAATAGGGTCCAAACCCTAAAATTAGGGTTTTTCCCCTTATTATATATGCCCCACAAACAAGAGGTACACCTATGTATACACTCCCCTCCCAAAAATTACAATAATGATCCTAGGGACCAAATTTGAAAACTAATTACATACCAAGGGTTAAAATGAAAAATACCTTGAATCGGGTGTTTAAATTCCCCCCAATTAAATTAGAATTCATCTTCGAAGTCCGCTATCGAAAATAACTCTAGGTTATGCTCCCTTATCTCGTCCTATGTCCATTCAGAACCCTTTCAGTGTTGCCACTGCACCTTCACAAGATCCACAACCTTGTTTCATAGAGTATTCATCCTCGTGTCAAGGATCTCCACTGGTATCTCTATATAATTCAGGCGATCATCCACCTACATGTCCTCCAATGAAACCACTATGAAATCATCAACCAAAAATTTCTGCAGCTGAGAGACATGAAACATGTCATAGATCTGACTAAGCTCCTCTTGCAAATCCAATCGATAGGCAACCCTGCCCAACCGGGATAACACCCTGAAAGGACCAATATATATGAGGCTTTGCTTACCCCACTTCCTGAATCAGATGACACCTTTCCAAGGTGACACCTTCAGGAGTACCATATCTCTAACTTGAAACTCCAAGTCTGACTGGTTTCTATCTGTGTAGCTCTTCTGTCAAATCTGTGTTATTTGAAGTCTACCACAAACCTAATGAATCAATTCCGCCATTTTGAGTACCACCTTTGTACTCCCCATGATTCGCTAACTGACCTCACCCCATAATATCGGGGTCTTACACTTCCTCCCATACAACATCTCAAAAGGATGTCGATCAATGTTGGTATGATAACTGTTGTTATACGAAAATTTCCGCCAAATGAAGATATGTATCCCAACTACCGCCAAAATCTAGTACACATGCATGCAACATTTCCTCCAATGTCTAGATAGCCCGCTCACTCTGACCATCAGTCTGTGGTTGGAAAGCCATGCTAAAGTGCAGACGAGTACCCAACTCCTCATGGAATCTCTTCCAGAACCTAAAAGTAAACTGAACATCCCTATCAGAGACCACCAAAACCGACACCCCATGTCATGCCACCAACTCCCGAATGTAGATAGCGGCCAACTTTTTTGTCGAAATACTCTCGTGGATCGGAATAAAATGCACGCTCTTGGTCAATCGATCCATGATGACCCATATTAAATCTACTATGTGCGCTGTCCGAGGCAATTTTCTGATAAAACCCATCATAATCTCTTTACTTCCAATAAGTCAAACACCTATCCACATATCAGGCCATGTCCTGCTTCATACATGGCCAACAATAATCAAGCTGGAGATCTCTATACATCTTTGTTGCTCGGGGATGAATAAAGAAGCTCGACTTGTACACCTCCTCCATCAAAAACTTGATGTGCACCACCCTAATATAGAACCCACAACCTCCAATGAAGGGTCAATAATCCTTGGCTATCATAATCGAAGGAAGCCACCTGACCCACTATGCGCTCACTATTCTGGTGTTCTTCTTTTTAGCCTCAACCTGAGCCTCTCGAATCTGCTCTAAGAGTGGGGTAATCATGGTCATCCTCAAACACACATCCCAAATCAGGGAAGCAACCGCCTTATAGCTGAGAGCATCGGCCACCACGTTGGCCTTCCCCGGGTGATAAAGGATCTCACAATCATAATCCTTCACCACATCCAACCATCTATTCAGCCTCATATTCAGATTTAGCTAGTCCATCAAATACCTCATACTCTTTTAATCCATGTAAAGAGTATAATCGACCACATAGAGGTAATGTCACCAAATCTTGATGGTGAACACCACAACCCCCAACTCCAAATCATGCGTAGGATAATTTGCCTCGTGAGGCTTCATCTGCCTCAAAGAATAAGCAATCACATGACCCCGATGCAACAGCACTTCACCCAAACCCATGATGATGCATCATAGTATACCATAAAATACTCAATACCCTCCAATAGGGTAAGAATCGACACCTCACACAACCTCCGCCTCAGAGTCTCAAAAGTTGCCTGCTGCTCAAGCCTTCAGCAATCGGGTCAAAGGAACTGCTATATTGGAGAAATCATAAATGAATCTACAATAGTAACCCTCCAACCCAAGGAAACTCTGAATCTCAGATGGAGACCTCGGAACCTCCCACCTCATCATCGCATCAACCTTGGCAGGATCGACCAGAATACAATTATGGTTGACAAGGTGCCTTATAAATTGTACCTAGCGTAACCAGAACTCACACTTGGAGAACTTTTCATACAACCTCTCCCTTCTTAGAATCTCCAATACCTCTCTTAGAAGCTCTTTATGTTGTTCCTGGGTCTTGAAGTAGACCGGGATGTCATCAATAAACACAATCACAGACCGATACAACATAGGCCTGTATATGCGAATTATTAGATCCATGAATGTAGATGGATTATTGGTGAGCCCGAAGGGCATCATTACAAACTCGTAATGACCATAAAGAGTCTGTAAGGTCGTCTTCTGCGAGTCCTCATCTCTGACCCTCATTTGATGATAACCTGAATGCAAATTAATAGCTGATAAAATAAATCGTCAATACTTGGGAGTGGATAACAGTTCTTCAGTGTTAGCTTATTTGGATCTTGATAATAGATACACATCTGACGCGACCTATCCTTCTTCTTTACAAACAAGATCAGCGCTCCCCATGGTGAACTACTCAGCCGAATGAATCCCTTGTCTAACAACTCCTACAGTTGTGTAAAGAACTCATGCATCTTTGTAGGTGCTAACCGATAAGGTGCCTTGGCTATCAGAGCCTCACCTGGAACCAAGTCAATCCAAAACTCCACTTTCCTCTTCGGAGGCACTCCAGGAAAATCCATCAGGAATACATCCTGTACTCCCGAACATTCAATACCTCACCCACAGTCGTCTTACCCTTCTCCAGGGTATCCAACATATAAGCCACAAACCCTGAACAACCATGTTGAAGATAGAGCATGGGCCTCACTGTCGAATAGAGAGCCAGCCCATGTTGAACACCCTATCCCTAAATCACTAATTCTCCCCAACTTGGGGTCTGAATACGTGCCAAATGATGCTCGCAATCAATCGTAACCTTGCTCTCACGTAGAGGAATAGGAAACAAATCAATCGGGTATCGCTCACTAAACAACCCAAAATTACATCCAGATGAACCCTTTATACTTGCACAGGAGGATCATCAGCAATCTTAACCTCTAATGGATTATCCAACTCCCCCGTCGCATCGACAAACCTCTTGATGATCGCAAGGGATACAAAGGATCGGGTAGCCCCTAAATCGAACAAAACCAAGGCAGAGATATTGTTCACAAGGAAAAACCCTAAAAACAAAGCACAAATATTGTTGGAATAGTGTCTAAGGCTGTAACTATATTCGGTTGTGCATGGTCCTTTTGGGTTGCCTTCACCATAGCAACTTGAAGGATGATTTGTTAAGAGAGAGTAAATATTATAAGAAATAATATTTAGCTATTTGATTAATATAAGTCATAAATTAATTGGTATTAATTTGGTGACTTAAAGAGATTAATTAAATAAGAGGGTATAAACTGTCAATTGTTTGATAGTTAAGCTTTAGACTGTAAATCCATTAGGGTTGACCTTGGACGGATTCTAGGAGCTTTAGGATAGCTCAAAATCGTCCATAGGGTTATCTATGGAATGGATTTGGATAGCCTTAAGAGAAGATTATCCAATTAGGGTTTAGGGTGAAACCCTTAAGGAGTCTACAAGTATAAATAGACCCTATAGGTGAGGGAATTCGACACACAACCTTAAGCAAGGATACTCTGGCCGAATTCCTCCCCTCTCCACTCTCCTAAATCATCTTGCTTGCTATTGGTGTTTGTAAGCCATTAGAGGAGTGACAATTGTGACTCTAGAAGCTCCAAGACAAAAAGATCAACAAGGAACTCAAAGGTATGATTCTAGATCTGTTTTAATGTTGTTGTTTAATCTAATTAGCCATTAGAAGTCTTGGATTCAAAGCATGTTTATTAGAAAGCCTAGATCCAAGCAATAGGGTTTTGCATGCGCACATAGGAAAGTTCTTATGGCTAAAACCCAACAGTGGTATCAGAGCCTAGATTGGTTTTCTTTAAATTGTTGCTTGAATAACTGAAACAAACCTGCAAAATTCGAATTTTTGGGTTTTGAGTCACTGACTCGTCGAGTTCCAAGGTGGACTCGTCGAGTAGGCCTGACTCGGCGAGTCCAAGCGTCAGGAAGGGCCAAATTCGGGATTTCTTTGTGTTTATCTTATCCAAACTTTCCATAAACTAATTAGATCAATATGAATCCGTTTTCTTGATAAATATAAGTGTTATCTTGATCTAGTTAAAGGTAATTATCAACTAATTAAATATTTAGTTTCCTTATATGATAATTAATTAATTATTTTGATTATTTTTGGTAATTATCTTCAAAGAAATCAAAGATAAATCAAATAAAGATAATTAAGATATTAATTGTTAACTGAAATTATTTGTTATTTGATCCTCCATGTTTTAAATGTTTAAAACCTACCCTATAGTTTTGAAATTTATATTTGTGATTAAAAGTTCTAATTTAGACAACTTAAATTTCAATCCCTAGATTTTAAAAGTTTAAAATACAACCCTATACTAATATGATATTAATAGTATAATATATATATGTATAACTAAATGCTAGTCTTACCGTTAGTAAGCCTCATTCACGAAGCCGATCTATAAGGTGGGTATAAGGTTGCGGCCTATAAAATGGCGCTTAATGGGTGTACACTCACACCCACCGCTCGCTTGATTGGTAGAGGGTCGTTAGCCGAATGGGTAGGATAGGGCAACCTCATCCTCTCATTAAAAGTATAATAAGAAATACGAATTAACTAAACCTTTTTTTAAAATTCCCCAATCTTAGTTACTTTAGGAAAAGTGAATTGATGCAATCCCATGAAATTACACTTTGCACCTTGCTAAGATGTTAGTGGGGCGTGTGTGGTTTACCGGCACACTAATTGGTTCTAAGCGAAGGTGGCAAAGGGTGATTCATTGTTTATCATAGTTCGATGGAGCGTGTGTGGTTTACCGGCACATCGAATAGGTGATCGTAACAATGAAGACACCATGTAAATTTGCATGGTAATTCACACCCGTTTTGTGATCCTCGGCATCCCAGTCACAAACAAGAGGGGCATATCGAGATTTAAACATGCCATTGAATAGTTCAATGAATCTCATCCGAACCTAGGAATTCTCAAAACACTTAGGACCAAAAGTTTAAGTTTTGTGATGGAGAATTAGTGAATCGTCATTCACTTACCTTCAATTTATTTGCATGTTGGACTACGGCATCCCTTTTCTAGTATGTAAATGTTATTGTTGGATCCTAGCCCTAATTTTTCTTATTGGGTGATAATTAGGGATTCTTGTTCTAATCTATCTTTGTCCTTTCTATAGATGTCAAATGCAAACAACGCTGCTGCTAGTTCTTTCACGTTGATGAGCCTTTGCCAAAAGGTCACCTTCGATGGAACGAACTTTGGCGAATGGATAAGATACATTCGCACCATTGCTCGCTATGAGGATAAAGAGTATGTCCTCGATGAGAAGCTCGAGAAAATCAACCCCGAAATTGCTACTCCCACCGAAATCACCGCGTTTGAAACTCATGAGCGAGATGCGACGAAATTACATTGCATCATGATCGCCACCATGAACTCCGAATTCCAAAAGTCCTACGAGGACATGTATCCATACGAGATGCATCAAGACTTGTTGGAGAGGTACCACCAAAACGCGAGACAAGAGCGTTACGAGATCTTCACTAACATGATTTCCGCTAAGATGGGTCATGGAGAATCTCTTACCGTGCACTTGCAAAAGATGCAAAGGTATGTCGACCGCCTTCGCAAGTTAAATGTTGACTTCGGCGAAGACTTGGCGATCGACATGGTGCTTCACTCTTTGCCTCCAATGTATAATCAATTTAGGATGACCTACCACATGAACAAAGAGGAGGTCACTCTAAGTAAACTCCAAGGTCTCTTGAGGGTTGCTGAGAGCAATTTCAAGGACAAGTCTGTTGCACCAACTCCCAATCCGTCTGCTGCTCCTGTCTTGGCTATTGGTCAAGGGAAGGGAAAGAAGAGGAAAGCTTCTTCAAATAACTATCGAAAGGTGAAAGCCCGAGATGGTTCCTCTTCTAGTGGGACCAAAGTTGATCCCTCTAAGCCCTGCTCTAACCCGAAGGAGGCAGAGTGCCACCACTGCCACAAGATAGGACATTGGAAGCGAAGCTGCCCGGACTACCTGCAAGCCATCAAGGAAGGAAAGATCAAGCCATCTTTCGCAGGTATATATGCAATCAAATCTAACGATTCTAATCATGCTATTTCTTGGGTTCTTGACACCGGTTGTGGTTATCACATTTGTTCTAATGTGCAGGGACTAAGAAGAAGTAGGGATGTGGAGCAAGGAAGGATCAATCTAATCATGGGGAACAGAAGATCGTCGCCTGTGACCAAGATTGGAGTGTATTCTTTAGTGCTTAAGAATAGTTTAGTTTTAGATTTGAACAATTGTTGCTATTCGCCAGAAATAGCTAGAAACATCATTTCATTTCATGGTTTATATAGACAAGGTTTTAGATTTTCTTTTAATAATGAGAATGGTTCTATTTTGGCTTATCTAAATGGTGTCTTTTACTTTGAAGCTATACCATGTAATGGAATATATGAAACTGTTATGATTGTTGATAACTTAGGAAATGATGTTTTGAATATTGATTCTTCCACTAGTATGGATAAAGCATCCTTGTGGCATTGTCGTCTTGGACATGTCAACAAGAAACGCATAGCCCAACTCCAAAAGGATGGAGTGTTGGAGTCATTCGACCTTAGGGAAGATGACACATGCGAGTCTTGTTTGCTTGGAAAGATGACTAAGTCACCCTTCACGAGCACTTGTGAAAGGGGTGAGGGACTATTAGACCTAATACATACCGATGTATGTGGACCTTTTAGATCAACCACGAAGGGTGGGAACCGCTTCTATGTGACCTTTACCGATGATTATAGTAGATATGGGTATATCTATTTAATCAAGCAAAAGTCAGAAACCTTTGAAAAGTTCAAAGAGTTCAAGAATGAAGTGGAGAATCAATTGGGCAGGAAAATGAAGATGCTTCGATCCGATCGAGGAGGAGAGTACCTAAGTCTTGAATTCCACGATTATCTCAAGGAGTGTGGAATAGTTTCGCAATTAACGCCTCCTAGGACACCGCAGTTGAATGGTGTGGCAGAAAGGCGTAATCGAACCTTATTGGATATGGTTCGCTCTATGATGAGTCGTGCTTCACTACCTATCTTCTTTTGGGGGTATGCCTTAGAGACTGCCGCCCATATCCTTAACCGAGTCCCTACCAAGAAGGTTGCCAAAACACCTCACGAGATGTGGACGGGGAAAGCTCCCTCGTTGGCACATATCAAGGTTTGGGGTTGCGAGGCTTTCGTAAGACGAGATACTCACGACAAGCTTGAACCTCGAAGTGAGCGATGTATTTTCATCGGCTACCCGCAAACTTCCTTTGGATATCTCTTCTATAGACCGAAAGATAATGTTATCTTTGAGAGGAGTTTTCCGAGAGCGAGAACTCATAAGCCAAGGAGACAGTGGGAGGCAAATCGAACTTGAAGAGATTCAAGAATCGATAGATGAAGGAACCTCTACCGCTGGTATTCAACCTGAGGAGGAAACTCCGGTTGAACCGATTGACGAATCCTTACCTCTTAAACGTTCTGATAGAGTTAGAGTTCAACCCCAATTTTATGGTTTTCATATTACTACCGAAGGGGACACGTATATTAGTGATGGTACACTAGTAAATCTTGATGAACCTAATAGCTATAAGGAAGCCATGGCAGGCCCGGAGTCTGCGAAATGGAAAGAGGCGATGGATAGCGAGATCTAATCCATGTACGATAACCAAGTTTGGAATTTGGTTGATTACGTGCCCGAACGTAAGACCGTAGGGTGCAAGTGGATCTTCAAGAAGAAGACCGACGTGGATGGGAACGTACACACATACAAAGCGCGATTGGTTGCGAAGGGCTTTACTCAAACTCCCGGAGTTGACTATGATGAGACCTTCTCACCAGTTGCGAAGATTAAATCTATTAGAGTGATGCTAGCGATTGCCGCATTTCATGATTATGAGATTTGGCAAATGGATGTCAAGACCGCTTTCCTTAACGGAAAGTTGGCTGAGGATGTTTACATGGCTCAGCCAGAGGGGTTTGTGGATCCGAAGCATCCGAATAGAGTGTGTAAGCTTGAGAAGTCCATTTATGGACTTAAGCAAGCGTCTCGCAGATGGAATCTTTGCTTCGATGAGAAAGTCAAAGAGTTTGGATTTGTACGAAGCGAAGACGAATCTTGTGTATATGTCAAAGCCAGTGGGAGTGTAGTAAGCTTCCTCGATCTATATGTCGATGACATATTACTCATAGGAAACGACATCCCGACTCTGCAGGAGGTTAAGTCCTGGCTCGGGAAGTGCTTCGCTATGAAGGACCTCGGAGAGGCTTCTTACATTTTGGGAATAAGGATAGTAAGAGAAAGAAGTAAGAGACTAATTGGACTTAGTCAGAATACTTACTTAGAGAAGGTACTAAAACGTTTTAGTATGGAAAACTCAAAGAAGGGAGAACTACCGATACAAGGAAATGCCAAGTTGAGTAAGACTCAAAGTCCGAGTACCGAAGCTGAGATAGCAGAAATGAGCCGAGTACCATACGCTTCCGCAGTTGGCTCAATCATGTACGCTATGACTTGTACTCGCCCTGATGTAGCCTTCGCTTTGAGCATGGTTAGCAGATATCAAGGGAACCCTGGCAAAGAACATTGGATTGCGGTGAAGAACATCCTTAAGTACCTTCGGAGGACGAAAGAATGGTTCTTAGTCCTTGGAGGGAGTGATGACTTGAAGGTGCGAGGGTATAGTGACGCCAGCTTTCAAACCGACAGGGACAACTACCGTTCGCAGTCGGGCTGGGTCTTTACCCTAAATGGAGGAGCAGTGACATGGAAAAGTTCCAAGCAGGAAACCGTAGCTGATTCAACGTGCGAATCAGAGTACATCGCAGCGAGCGAAGCGTCGAAGGAGGCAATATGGCTGAAGAACTTCATCGGTGATCTTGGAGTTGTGCCGGCCATAAAGGAGCCCGTGGAGATTTTCTGTGATAACGAAGGTGCGGTTGCCTTGACCAAGGAACCGAGGGATCATGGTAGATCTCGACATATCGACAGAAAATATCACTTTATTAGACATCGTGTAGAAGAAGGACAACTCATAGTGAAGAGGATATCATCAGAAGACAACCCAGCAGATCCGCTTACGAAGGGACTGAGTAGGGTTAAGCACTTGCAGCATGCTAGGAGTATTGGGCTGAAGGATGATATTAGTATAGATTAGATAGTATTAGAAACGTATAATAGATAAATGTAATTAACATTTGATGATTAAATAAAGGAGTTTTATTTATGAGTAAAGTTACTATCACATGTTAGTTGTTTAACTATTGTTTCACTTTGCATGTTTTGACTTCCAGAATAATTGAGTTTATTAGGAATAATCGAATTATTCAAATGGTCCACAATCGTTCATATGTTGGGAGTAGGTATGAATTAAGATTGTCATGAATTGGTGTGTAGAATGTCTAAATGGTGTTAGACATAGCAAGGGTTGCTACAACGTTCATGAGTGCTTATGAACTGGTTTTGAGCATTGGAATAAACCCGCGCTTGCTGGAATCACCTTATGGAATACGATATAAAAGGTGATCGCGAGATGATAATATCATATGGTCTTAAAACCTAGATATATGGTTTATTATTTGTTAATTGATTGTGCATTGATAATGCGAAAACGCATCAGTAACTTGATGTTATAAAACGCATCGTTGTGTATAGTTGGTTAATGAATAAGTAAATGCATATAAGTCGAAGTTTATCTGTAAATTTTATCCTAAGAGGATAGAAGAGATATCTTGGCCACTCGATGATTTGATTTGACTTATGTGCCGGGCCCGGTCAGAACTGAATTGATGTGTTCGATTAAGTTCTATGTCAAATAAATCGAAGATCGAGAAATCTAAATGTTGGACTAACCATTCCATAGGATTGTCAGCATGATATCTAACAGAGGACTGTACGATCCCTTATCTAAAGGACAAGATTGATTAGATCAGAGTTGACAGCGTCTTTGAGAGCTACGATTGCAAACCGTATTATACTTGTATAGTTACTAGACTTATCCAAGTGGGAGACTGTTGGAATAGTGTCTAAGGCTGTAACTATATTCGGTTGTGCATGGTCCTTTTGGGTTGCCTTCACCATAGCAACTTGAAGGATGATTTGTTAAGAGAGAGTAAATATTATAAGAAATAATATTTAGCTATTTGATTAATATAAGTCATAAATTAATTGGTATTAATTTGGTGACTTAAAGAGATTAATTAAATAAGAGGGTATAAACTGTCAATTGTTTGATAGTTAAGCTTTAGACTGTAAATCCATTAGGGTTGACCTTGGACGGATTCTAGGAGCTTTAGGATAGCTCAAAATCGTCCATAGGGTTATCTATGGAATGGATTTGGATAGCCTTAAGAGAAGATTATCCAATTAGGGTTTAGGGTGAAACCCTTAAGGAGTCTACAAGTATAAATAGACCCTATGGGTGAGGGAATTCGACACACAACCTTAAGCAAGGATACTCTGGCCGAATTCCTCCCCTCTCCACTCTCCTAAATCATCTTGCTTGCTATTGGTGTTTGTAAGCCATTAGAGGAGTGACAATTGTGACTCTAGAAGCTCCAAGACAAAAAGATCAACAAGGAACTCAAAGGTATGATTCTAGATCTGTTTTAATGTTGTTGTTTAATCTAATTAGCCATTAGAAGTCTTGGATTCAAAGCATGTTTATTAGAAAGCCTAGATCCAAGCAATAGGGTTTTGCATGCGCACATAGGAAAGTTCTTATGGCTAAAACCCAACAAATATAAGTAGGAAAATCAACATAAATAAAGAGATAAGGAGAAGATACATACCCATCACCACATCAGGTGTTGCACGAGCCACCTCGGTTGTCAGTCTTTTTATAGTCGCTTTGATTGTAATGAAAGCAACTAGTCATGTCGCTGCTAAAATCAGAAAATTAGTCTTTTTATATCCGCTCTGATTGTAATGAAAGCAAATCAAACTTGAACTATGGGTGGTGGCTGTGCAATCCCAACTACAATTACAAGTCTTGTCGCACTTGTAGTAGCTTGAACCACCTCCCCTACAATCACCATTATGCGACTTGTCACACTTGCCATAGCAGCCCCGACCGTGATGGCTCTTCGATCTCGAATCAAAAACCTTGGGCCTCTTGCCTGAGTCCTCTAAGCTTTAAACCTAGTGTGGCTTACTCTTCTTCTCCATATCGAGATCAATCTCCCTCTCCCTCGGTCTTGTCACCATATCCTCAAGTGTCCTGCAACTGGATATGCACACAAATTGTCTGATGTCACTCCTCAATATATCGTGATATCTAGCCTTTTTCATCTCCTCGTTTTCCACATACTGTGGAATCAGTAACGCCCTCTCTCTCGGAGCATAGTAGTGATATCCGCCACCATCTCAGTAGTCTGGCAAAGGTCCTGAAAGCCCCTTGCCAACTACTAGACCTCTATGACCGATACAAACTCATCCCAAAACCTAGTCACGAAATCCGACTTAACCGCCTCGCCTCCCAAGGCATGTCCAACCTCCTCTCACCAATCTCGGGCTCTGTGTTTCAGAAGATAGGATGAAAATCTGACCTTTCCCCCTTGGTGAAATAGCTAGTACGGAAGGCGTTCGTGACATCTGCTAACCAACGCCTACTCACAATCGGGTCCATCCCGAAGAACTCCAGAGCCCCACATGCCCGAAACTCTGGGAAAGTCAAAAAGAGGGCTCCCACCATTACCACCATCTCAAAACAAAAATTTCCCAATAGCTCATCCAAAATCTCCATAATACCATCCTTGATCGTACCGAAGATCACAGGAGTCTGATCAAGAATATTGCGGGTAATCTCTGATGAAATAAACTCCCGCATCTGATCATCCATAAACCCCACCCCCAAAGCCCGAACCCAAACCATCACCGGCACCAGAACCTCCTCAGGTGACTACCATACTAAAAATAAACCATTTAAACCATCAGAATGTATATAGTCGAAGAATCCTACATTCTACAAGCTTCCTGGTACCATCATGACTTTCCTTGACTCAAGTACAGATCCTCTGCTTCCTGTAGTATGGGCCCACACTACCTTCCACATCTATCTGTACTTTCCTCAATGATCACCCCGACTCCCCAAGTTACTTCCCTATCAATCCAAACAACCTCTAGCAAAAAAGGGTTCTCTGAACCGAATCACCTCCTAGGTTTTACTAAGGCTACCACCACACCTCTCTCAGCCACCAGTTGCATAAGGAACTCCCTCTAACACCATATAACTAGCTTATGAACACGATTATATATCACCGACACTAGATAATTCTTTGAATGAAAAGTCTCACCCTACAATGGTTGGACTCGAACAAGAGTTGCGCAATAGGGTTAAACCAAACCTTATAAAATTATCTAATGTCAATGATATGTAACTTAGCGTATTCGCTTACTAGTTAGATGATATTAATGGGAACTCCTAAAAGCCCAAAGCAAGCAACATTCAAGCACTGAGTAATTTGAATCAAAGCATAACTAAAGAAGTTATCCTATCACTGACTAAACCAGTACTAGCATGCAAGTCTACAAGCTCATACAATAGGCATATAAAGACATCTCTCCTAGCATTCTATCATGTAAATCCTTAGTTGATCCTTAGCCCTAGTCTAGCATGTGATTCACAGATTCACAATTCAAAACTCATCACAAGAACATGTATGGGTATTTTAGGAAAACTTACTTGAGCTCGGTCGATTGCATGCACCACATCGCTTTCTTTTATTAGAAAACTCTTTCATAAAACACTTCTTCTTACGAAAAATCTACCAAATCCTCAATTTGAGTTCAGGCACAACTGAGAGTATGCCCGAATCCATCTAACCAAGCCTTTGATACCAACTTGTAACGTCCTAAAACTCAAAACCATTTTTTTTGTTTTTATATCAAATCAAACATGTTTATCTAAACAATAAAGTATTCAAGAAGTATCCATTAAAATCCTAAAAGTACATTAGAGTAAAATAAGTGAAAAATCATGGTGTGTGCAATGTGATCATCCCGAGCTCTTCCCCTTCGAACTGGAAGTTCCTGAAACACAAACTGCAAACCGTTAGCACAAAACATAGTGAGTTCCCCAAAATATTATATATCGTACATATACATCAGCTCAAGGTTGTACCAAGTCTATTTCACCCTAAGTCTATTTCAACTCATATGTCATCCCAAGGCTGAACCAGGTCTATTTCACCCCCGAGTCTATTTTAACTCAATCGGAATTTTTCAACCGTATGTGTCTATTTCACCCCTGGGTCTATTTCACCCCACATACATATAGTGATATTGTTATATTTATACACATTTTTAGGCAACATCTTAGTACATTTAATTTAATATTTTGGTTATTTACAAAGATATTTGATATTTATTGGATTAAATTGTATTTCGCTATCAAAAGGAACACTCTTGAAGAATAAGTACCAAAATTGAAAAGATTTGGAATTTTGGAGGATGGAAGCTCAAAAGAAGAAAATTCCAGCGGAAAAACCCAAGTCATGACGTGGCCATCAACATCACGATGTGGAGTGTGTATTCTAGAAGATAAGTACGCGGGAAATCAGAACCTTTGCTCGATAAGGATTTGTACCCAAGTCACGACGTGAAACCCTTATTCGTCATGAATCACGTATTTTCAAAACTATAAATTATCCTTCACTCTTACGATTTCAGAAGGCTTTTAGAAGGTTTTTGGAGAGCTTTCTAGTGGAAAGGTATTCTAAGATACATAATTTAAAGTCTAGAAAGTGCACAAAACATCCTTTTGAAGGAGATTTACTTAGAGATCAAGATATTGAAGAACACATAATTACATTGGTTTGTTTACTTTTAATTATGTCAATTTCTATTGAGATTTTTGTTTATATTTTCAGCCATGAGTATCTGAATCGAGTTGCTTTCGTTTAGTTAGACGATACTTTAACTCTATGGTTTAGTTATCTAATTTATGGATTTTAATAGTTGGTTTTATGCTTGTGTTTGATTATCATTACCCATCATGTTAATATTTGTGACATTGATTGCTTGAATTCAGGTTCTGTGTACCTTAGTGACCATTAAATTCCATGAACTTGTTACCTGGTAGTTTAGTGAGTATTAAATTGCTAGAGCTAGGATCAACCAAATCTTAGATAAGTGATAAAAGTAACTAATGTAGCTATGCCAGAGAACATAAATTAGGACCATAATTGTGTTTGTTTAGATAAATCTTACATAGCTCAACTATAATTAATAACTAATTATGTGTTTTGCTTATGTATGACCATACAATGTAGTTCATGAATTGGTAAAAATATTAGTAAATTTGGACTTGAATTGCTAGTTACAAAATAGTTGGTGACCAACTTTAATAATCCATAATTAGTATCTAACCATAGAGGAGAAGTGGATTCGAACTAAACGGAAGTGTTTTTAGAATATTGATTAAAACTATTTGTTAATTGTTTATGTTTGTCTGAACTTGTAAATCAGATAAAACCACCTTTTAATTATTGTTTGTATTAGGTTAATATTTAGTAATTATTTTAGTTAATTAAATTTGTTCCCTGTGTTCCACCGCAACTTACTTTACTATATTATAATCCGACTAGGTACACTGCCTATAAGGGCAGTAGTATATAAATAGTTAGGTAATAAATTTAAAACTAGATAGGTATATTCTACACCACATCATATAGAAAACATGCATACATGTATACAACAATAGTCACGAAGACAACAAGCACATACAATCCTAGTGTCCTACAGTATAGTGAGCAAACTCACCTCAGTCCGCTGACAAGCGAATAGATGCTCGGGCTACTGAACCAGAGAATCCCCGCACTAACCAATTAAAAAAAACCCTAATTAATAATTGGTCATAAACCATAATCAGGACTTTAATCAATTATCCCAACTCCTAGGATAAAAGACCATTTTACCCTTCCTCAATTAGCCCGAACTCAATGGCACAAAAAGCGCAATAATGTCTTGATTCCTAAAAGACACTCAAGGCCCATTATGGGCCCAAATCCATGAAGTCCCAAAGCCTAATTGTTGCCCAATATTAGAAATAATGGTGGCCCGACAAGTGTAACGCCCGCAGATCCGGGCTAGTCAATTTAGAGGCAATAGGGGTCGAAAATGACTTTTCTATAAAAGATTATTTAGAATAAATAATCTTAACCAAGTTTTAGAATATTTAACAAGGTTTCCGTACATATAAAGAACGCCGAAATCCGAGTTATAACGAAGAAGTTATGGCCCGTCGAAGTTTTACGGCAAAACCGGCACGACACCGGGAAGCGTAAATAGTGAATTTACGATAGATCGAGATTTATCCTTAGCAATCTAAATGAAACTCGTAGAATATGTTAAACTAAGAGCGTCGATAAAAAGAACGCCCAAATCTGACTTCGTATGAGGAAGTTATGGTTTTTCTAAGATTCGGCTTAGCAGTGCACGGCCCGAAACTCGAATTTTAGTTCGAGCGGTTTTTGGCTTACGTGACCTAAATAAGAGTTGAAGATCTCATTAATAGGAACTCAACGGTAAAAATACAGATGAAAACGGAGTCCGTATGAAGGAGTTATGAATTCTTCGCGGTCATTTAACAGTCTAAACGCTTCCTACTATTAAATTTGAGATCGGTCAAGAATTAGCCGACGGAGTCTAAATGAAAGTTGTAGATCTTGATTTTACCTACGTGTGAATATAAATACCGTCGAAAACGGAGCTCGTATGCGAAAGTTATGATTTTTCTAAGTTCGAAGGCTGATACGCGATAGGGGGTGACGTGGCACCACCAGAATTGGACACGTGGCACCACCAGAAGACCACCACATGGACCAACTCGGCGAGTAGGTCCCCCCTACTCATCGAGTCCATCAGATTTTTGCACTATAAATAGAGGTGTCGGGTCTAGCCTTCTCTTCACACCTCCCAAACCTTCTTTCTCTCTCTAAACTCTCTCTCTCTAAGCCTCCCTAACCCCCCAAAGCCTAGGGTAACTCCCTAGCACGAGGCGGAAGCCCCGGAGTGCCCGACGGCTCCGAGAAAAGAGCCTTTCGGCTCGGGAAACGCTGCTCCAGCAAAGCCCGGTTTTGCGAAAATCTCGTTGTAAGTGAGCTACGCCTACGCTAGTTTTAATATAGCTTCTAATTAATTATAGTAACATTATTAGGACCTTAAAATAATTATTTGGGCTATTATTATGAGTTATATTGAGTGTTATTTAACGCTTATATAACAATAATAATAGTCAGACTATTAATTTGTCGCGGATATCGGTAGACTAAACCCTAGTGGTATTGATACTAGGTTTTATCGAAGGAAATTGTTTTAAGAGTATCGAAGCGCTGTCCGAGTACTGAGTCACCACCTTTCAGGTGAGTGCATAGTCCCTTTCATCTTACACATAGATATGAAGTATTTTAATATAAATTACGTGCGGTGTGTGCATATTGTCTGAATACTTGCTGTCTATGCTGGGTGAAAGATTTTATACATGTTTTAAATGATTTAAACTATATATGTATTTTATATCTACGAAAATGTTGGGGTAAAACATGGGTAGATATAATAGATGAAATATGAGTTTGATGATGAGTTGAGAGGTGATATAGACTATGAGGTGTGGGTGAGAGGTGTACGATGTGAGAAGCCTTTTTCCCAAACGATGTCCCCATCATTCAGCAGAGTATGGATGACAACTACGGACTATCCTAGATAGTCCAGTGGAACACTAGCAGGCTCGCAACCTGTAGGTGTTGTGAACGATGTGTTCACCCGGTGTACTCTAAACTTGGTGATCAATCAGACTTGATACCTAGACCCTGGCGATCATGCAGACTTGGTGCCAAAACCCTGGAGACTATGCAGACTTAGTGCCTATTGTATAAATTCTGGCGACTATGCAGACTTAGTGCCTAAACCCCGGTGACGATGGACTTCGTGCCGATTCCTTAGGATGATCCTTAGGAATGTATGAACAAGGAATAATTGATTCTTAGGGTAGATCCTTAAGAATAAAACAGATAATGGGGATGGGTAATTGGGTTGATTGTTTGATTGTTTGAAAATAATAATTATATTATTGTGGGTTGAAAACCCTATGTACTCACCAGGTTTCCCAACCTGACCCACTCAGTTTATTTATATCACAGGTGTTGATATGAAGTCACATTACACTAAGAGATTTAAAGAGATGTAGATCACTAGTGTAAATAAATATAAGTTCTGTTTATGCTTATGTTTCTGTATTAACGATGACATCCCAAATGTTTTAAAATGAACAAAATACGTTTCTTCGAAAATGTTTTAAAAATGTATTTATCATGTTTTTCTGGGAACAAATTCCGCAACATTTTTATTAAAAGAAGTACTCTGATTTTAATAAAGCATAAACAAAACCGGTCTTTTCTAGCCGTGATTTTGGGGATGTCACAACAAGGTTCAAAAACCTTAAAGTCTAATGGCGGCCCAAATGTCAAAAGCCCATCCTAGTCGAGTACGCTAAGCGTACCCCTATTATGCCCAACGTACTAGGTTGTTGCACGGAGTTGGTAATCTAGACGCTTACGCTTCATACACTTGCATACACCCCCATTAAGACATTTTTCTCATTAAGCACTTAATGCTTAATACCAAACATCCATATTCTAGATCCAAACCTTGGGGAATCTTTTAATCCATAAAGTCACTAACTTGGTGTGTTTGTATGGCTCCAATGGACTCAAACCTTAGATTTAGCATCCTACTTTCACCAAATGGACATATACTCATGCATGGTTGATCCTCAACCATCAAAATGTGAGCTTTATGGACTAGGATTCTAATAAATATCAAGAGGAGAATTATGATCCTCAACTCATAACTTTTGGAGTGGTAAATTCCCACTAGATCTCATTCATGGGACCAAAAAGTGACCAAAACTCTACTAAATATAGATCTAAACATAGAATGAGTAAGGTCAAAGCTTCATACCTTTATGAAGTTGGAAATGATTAATAGAATCTGGATCTACAAGCTCCTCCTTGATTAATTTTCCTCAAACAAGTTTCTTCCTCTTGGGGACACACCAAACACACACCAAACCGTACACAAATGTGAACTCTCCCTTGGAATGGGCTAGGGTTTTGAAATGGGACTCAAAAGAGGCTATGGAAGATGGTAAGGAGGAGACCTTGGGCATAAGGTTGCTTAAATATGGTCCAAAACCTATAATTAGGGTTTATCCCCTGATTACGTATGCCCCGGGTACAAGAGGCATGCCCAACGTACGCACCCCCTCCTAAAAATTACAATAATGCCCCTAGGAACCAAATTTGCAAACTAATTACATACCAAGGGTCAAAATGAAAATACCTTGAATTGAGTGTTACAAAGGCTACTTTTTATCGAAATATAATAACCTTACTAAGAATGATTTTATTCCATTCGATATTTATAGGAAATAATGTCACTACATGTTCATCAATACGAATTCAAGAATCATTAACAACATATTCCAAACCACTATTAAGATTTATAATCTTAACGGATTTTTGCAAAATATTTGTAAACTTAAGGGATTTCGCAACTAATATTGCATGGTAACCTACAAACCTACTATTATAGCTAAAAATGGCAAAATCGAAAAAAAAAAATAGCAAGTTTGCGGCATAAACGAATCAAAAACTAGTCGGAAGGTAAAACCGATATTTTCAACCAAACTTAAGACGTTTTATGGTATTATCCCTTCATAGTTTTCCAACTCCAAACATTTTATAGCATGCAGGGTTAGGATGGGGAGTTGGGGTGGGCGATAAGGTGGATGTGGATGATTATATGTGTATATTATATTAAAAAAATTGAGGATGGAAAATTGTAGAAGACATCAAAGATTTTCAAGTTTTTTGTGATTTTGGAAAAATTAAAAGTTTACATTTTCCCGAAAAAATATGAAAAACATTAACTAAATAAGTTTTCAACATTCTCATTTTTTTTAGAAAATTTTTCCGAAAAAGACCTCATTTTCCCGTGCTCCGTTTAGTTACATAAAATTGTTTCCGTTTTCCTAAACCCGACAATTTAATACACTACACAATTAACAAAATACAAGTTTTTCGTGCATGTTTTTTAGAAATTTGTGTTTCGTGTTTATTCGTGTCGACACATATTTTAAATTCATGTTTCATGTCTTACATGTGTCAAACACGGATTTATATGTTTAAACACGTATAGGACACAGAACAAATTCATGTTGACACATGACACATAAACATGTATATTTGTGTAAATTCGTATTTTTGTGTCAACAAATGACATGTATAAACAAATTTGTGTTGACACATGATATGTATAAACAAATATGTGTCTTACAAGTGAAACGTGTCATATGGTGTTAATTTGTTTTTTCATGTAGTACGGTTAAAAATGTATCTATGTGTACAATGTCACGTGTCACATGAATTTGTTGTGTCATGTTTGTGTTTGATACTTAATACATGTTTTACAATTCGTGTCGTGTAAATTCGTGTTTGACACGTATACGCGACACGTAGACACTGATTGTCATGTCTACGTTTTCTATTTTTGATAATCAAAAAAATGAAATGAGTTTTCATTGGAAAATTTTAGAAAATACATTTTGATGTGTATTTTTGTATTTTCATCATTTTCTAATTTTTGTAATGTTAAATAACAATCACACACCCACACCCCTCAACCCCTACCCACCCCATCTACACCTAACTACCTACCTATACACCTCGCTCCATCCCTAAACTCCTCTAACGTTAAAACCGATGAATAACATTAAAAATGAAAGCTAACTTAAGCTTTGTTTTTTAGATCGTAAGGGTAAAATTATCATTTTGTCTTTTATTTTATATTAGGAAACTTATGTATACAACAATTTATCCAAACAAACATTACAACAAATCCTCCCATTTAGGGTGGAACATAAAACTTATATTTTTTGTCTCATTGGAATTAGTTTTTGTCCATATCTTGTACAATGCACATCAAACACTTGTACAACTTGTACAATATGTTATGTTATGTTTTAACCATATATCATATATGTTAATGAACTTTTGTTTTTAGCTATCTAACTAGAATCCAACATAAGGACTCACAGACTAGATTGACTAATAACATGTGATCTAAGAGAAAGGATTCCTTGGTTTGTCCTTTAATCAGTAAGTGCTAGTACTGAGGCTCACATGGTCTATCCACTTTTTGGTAGGAATTTTGAATGAAATGTCTATAAGTGGCCGATTCCCTCCATACCCCTACAACACACACATGTAGAAATAGAGAGAGAAATTCACTACGTATAAAAGTATAAAACTAACAATGGGCAATGGTTAAACGGCCTAAAGCTTGGCGTAAAAGCATTTGTTCCTTTTATGGTCTGCCAAACAGTGTACAGCTTTTGTTTTTATCGCACTTAATTTAAAGAACCTATTTGTTTATTTTATTTTATTTTACCTGTGAAGGCACGTTTAGCTATGTCAGATCACACTTATTTTTCTTAATTTGGTGCATTGCATATTGCTTTATAGTTTTGTCAAAGTCAACTAATCTTTTTTATATCATTAAGAAATTAAAAAAAAAAAATTGGCATATGCCACCCATATTGAAGGAGGTTTCCTATAGCTTAGATTACAGGCCAAAAAAACTAAAAATAAAAATAAAAAAACTGCCTCAAAGATCTAAACCAATAAGGATAGAAACTTAAAAATTAAAATATGCCCGTAGTTAGTAGTTACCCATAGATCTGTTTTGTTGAATTGTATATTCTTTTATAATATATTTTAATGAGGACCTTATATTAAGGCCGAAAAAACACGCTGGAGTATGTTCCAAGTATCTAGTATAGTAGTGGACATTAATGCTTAAGGTCTCAGGGTAGGCCTGTTATATTACATGGGCCCCTGCCCATCACATAACAACAAATAAGGCTGATGATTATTAATGAAAACGTCAATCTAGAATTGTGTTAGGTACGATATGAGAGCTGGAAAACAAACAGTAGAACAGGGTAATAAAACTATCCAAATGTTGATTTGCTATAATTTGAATTTAAATCAAAGATCCTGAGGACCTGTAAAGATTCATATCGGGATAGACTTTTGTGTTTGTTTTTAGAATTTACATCAAGATGACAAGATTACACAAACGAATATGTCAATCTAAAAGCCTGAACAGATGGGAACTTGTGTAAGTTTATTTATTGTCTGCAGAGATGAAAACGAAAAACAGATGAATACAAGAGGTTGTTGATAATGAAAAAAAAAAAAAAAAAAAATTCGAGAAATGATCAAAAAGAAGAATGGTTTGAAGAAAATAATCAAGAAAAAACACACTTCAGAAAATGACCAAAGGATCCGCAGAGCACCCTCTGCGGATCTATTAAGTCCTCTGCGGATTTGCTATACCTCTGCGAAATTGAGTTTTTTTTAATTTTCTTTTCTTTTTTTTTACGTTAATTTTAGTTTATTAATATTAATTTTTTTTAATATATTAATACGTTATGTGATTATTATGTAAAAAAATTGAGAAAAAAAAGTTTTTTTATTTCGTTTTTTTTTTTTTTGCGTTAATTTTAGTTTATTAATATAATTTTTTTAAAATACACTAATACGTTATGTGATTATTATGTAAAAAAATTGACAAAAAATGTTAAAAATATATATTTTTTTTAAAATACAATAATACATTATGTGATTATTATGTAAAAAATTTGACAAAAAAATGTTAAAAATAATGAATTGTTTTATGTAATACGTTTGCTAATGATGTATGTTTTCAATGTATTTGTATTGTTTTGTATTTTATATTCTATGGAATAAAGTAGAAGTTAACTCAACTGTTTTGTAAATAACCTAATACAAACCAAATACATAATAATGTAATACAAATCGGTGCATATAAATAACCTAATTAAAACTATACAAATATTCCATATTTTTTTAGGGTCAGCGTTGAAGGCATAAGTTAAACGGATCCAAAAACTTGGATCATTCACCCTGGTGGTCTCGTGGATATTAATATATGCGCGAGTTAGACAAAGGTTATCCTCAGCGCTCCATGGTATGGAAGCAATTATGACGGAAAATATGATGTTTAATTTTTCAAAAAAAAATGAAATGAAGAAGAAATGGTACAGAATCGATGAAAGGATACGCATGGTAAAATGATTTTATATTACTTATTCCGCAAAATTGTTTGGTAATCCGCAGAGCTGTTTGTCAATCATTTTTTTTATTCTCTAACAGTTTTGCGTATTCCCTTATGCAGATGTGTACACTAATCCGCAGAGGTGATTCCAAGAAGAGAATACGTATGTACACTGATCCGCTGATAACAGTCATGTGGATTCCCAAACAGTTCTGTGGATTGATATTAAACATAAGTTCATTATTTTTAACTTTTTTTTGTCAATTTTTTTACATAATCACATGAGGTATTAGTGTATTTAAAAAAATATATATATTAATAAACGAAAAGTAACGCAAAGAAAACGAAAAAACGAAAAAAAAAAAAAATCAGAAAACAAAGATTATGCAGAGCTGTAGAGGATCCGCAAAGCTTTTAATGGATCCGCAGAGGGTGCTCTGTGGATTAAACATAAGTTCATTATATTTAACCTTTAATGGATCCCTCGAGTTAGACATCATTCAAAAAAAATTATATTAGTGTATTTAAAAAAATTATATTAATAAACTAAAATTAAGGCAAAAAAAAAGGAAAAAAAAACTTTTTTTCTCAATTTTTTTATGTAATAATCACATAACGTGTTAGTATATTTAAAAAAAATTATATTAATAAACTAAAATTAACGCAAATTTTTTTTAAAAAAAACTCAATTCCGCAGAGGTGTAGCAAATCCACAGAGGACTTAATAGATCCGCAGAGGGTGCTCTGCGGATCCTTTGGTCATTTTCTAAAATGTGTTTTTTCTTGGTTATTTTCTTCAAACTACCCCTCTTTTTGGTCATTTCTCGAATTTACTCAAAAAAAAAAAAAAAAAAAAAAAAAAAAACTATCGTTAAAGCATAGCATTCTATAATTATGCTTTGACCCAACAAAACTCAGGTTTCATAACTCCATATAATTATTAATTAAAACAATAAGCACCCTAATCGGAATAATACATTAAACCTTTGAGTAATTGAGTTCTCTGAGTGAGTGATCATCGACAAGGGCGGACCTTGTACGGGTCCCGAGGGGTCCCAGGCCACAAATTTCGTCTCCTAAGGGTATTTTTTCGTATTATTGTGTAACCATTAAAATAATTGTGCAACTAGTATTATGTCCAATATCAAATGAATATGATACACCCGCTTGTAAAAAATTAGCCCAAACTTCTAAAGATTAACCTAATGCAATTTAAAAGATTAATCTAACAAAACTGTAAGTTATGGTTCATAAAGAATACAAGTTAAACTAAGTCTAATTGTACGTCTCAAAAACCAAATAGAAAATTTCATTTTTAAATAGAATAAATGGCAAATTGCGATAAAGTCATTGTATTACAACAAAATTTCGATTTTGACACCGAGTTATTTTCTTTCTCAATTATGTCACGATATTTACAATTTTGTTGCAATATCAACCAAATGAAAGGTTCTTCCTTTTCTCACGGCAATCATTTTTTCCAAATTGTAATAAAGTTACTAAGTTTACCAAAATTTTGATTTTAACACCAAATTGTCTTGACGGAAAATATAGGAGTTGTGATATGAATCTCGTACATATAAAATACACTTAAATCTAACTTCATATGAAGGAGTCATAGATTTTTAAAGTTTTCACGATCAGTCGGTGCATCGTAGATAGTGAATCGCAGATAGGTTGCTTATTACCCTAGGTAGCCTTAAAGAAAGTCGTAGCAGTCATTAAACCAAGATCGTGCATATATAGAACATCCAAATCTGACTTCGTAAGAAGAAGTTGTTAATTTTCTAAATTCCAGTGTAACATTGTGCAACACTGATATCGACTTTTAGATCCGATGATTGTTAGCTGAAACAATCTAAACCAGAATCAAAGATCTTGTAATAGAAACCCAACAATATAAAGACGATCAAGAATGGACGTCAGACGAGAGAGTTATAAAATTTTAAAAGACTATAACAGTCTAATCTTGTTAAAAATATAACTTTAAAAATAAAATAAAAGTTAGCCGACTGAGTCTAAATAAAAGGCATAGATCTTGTCGATAGCTACGCGTGGATATAAAACCCGACGAAAACGGAGCTCGAATGAAGAAGATATGAATTTTCTTAGAATAAAAAATTCTTCTCGCGCGTACTGCCACACCACCCAGAATCCGACGTGTGGCACCATGCAGAAAGAGACAGTAACCCTCTTTTGACCAAACGTGCGGCGCACACCTTATCTATGTGCAACGTGCACTCCAATTTAGCCTATATAAACCTTCGAAAATCAACTCATTTCTCATCCCCACTCCACCCGAATCCTATGGAGCTCTTTCCACCCCTTAGTCCCTTTTACTCTCGAGTTTCCAACCCCTTTAGCAAAGCCCTGCGGTGTCAAATATTTGGTGAACAAAATATGTCGGATCAGAGTTATGCCCGCGTAATTCCCGATTTTCACTAGATTACTCTGTAAGTTAAGCTACACTTATTTTATTTAAGTATAACTTTTAATTATAGTCATAGTCGTTATTATGAACCTATACTTAAGATTTATCAATGATTCCAAGTCATTATACGTTGATTTACTAACGGGAGTGATGTCTAGGTTAGATTAATTGAGGTGTTTAAAGTGGAATTTCCAAACAATATATTCTATATACCAAACGGACCCTACCTCCGATATGATCCTACCTAGTTATTCCTTACTTGATAGATCTTGATGTAGACATTGGGATTATTAAGGAATCTAGGCTATAATTATTATAGTCGTCGGGATTATGAAACTAGACTAAGGCTTAGTGCTTTATACGTCTAGGTCTCTTTGAAAGTGCGAAGCGAAGCACTATTGAAATCGTCAGTCACCTATTTTTTCAAGTGAGTGCATAGTCTCTTTCATGAACATGATTTAATACAAGTATTATTTCAAGTATTAGATATCTGTTGGAATTCGTGTGGGAATTATATGTTGATTACCAGGATTATATGTTAAAATATATGTGTGTATGTATGTATGTGTGTGTGTGTGTATATATATATATATACACACATATAATCCCACATATATATCGTGCTATGTGTGAACCAAATATGGTTCTATTTTATGTTAGGATAAATAGATATTACTATATAATAATATTAGAAATAACATTGTTGAGAAGACAAACGAATAATAATACCTAATAATATGTATGCACTAAAGATAGGTTAGTGCCACCGAGGAAATAAGGTTAGTATTAGAAGTGGGTTACATGTAATTTAATCAAGTCTAGGGATAAACTTAGACTTATGGAAGATACATAGTTCAATTAAGTTTGATATTGGGTAGTCTCGTTAGGAGAATGTGTGTAAGTGTAATGCTCATAGATTCAGGCTAGTCAATTTAGAAACAATAAGTGTTAAAATGAATTTTTGATAGAAGATTATTTAGGATAAATAATCTTAAACAAAGTTATAGTATATGTCACAAGGACTTTGTACATATAACGAACGCTGAAATTTGACTTATAACAAAGAAATTATGACCCATCGAAGTTTCGCGATTAAACTCGTACGGCTCCGCATAACATAAAAAGTGAATTTTTGACGAAATAACTTTTAGCCTTATAAGGCTAAAGTAAAGTCGTAGTATATGCTAAACTGAGAGAATGCGTATAAAGAACGTCCAAATCTGACTTCGTTTGAGTAGATATGATTTTTCTAAGATTTAGCATAGCACTACACAGCCCGGAAATCGAATGTTACATCGATCGATTTTTAGTCAACACAACCTAAACGAGAATTGAAGATCTCGTTAATAGGATCTCAACAATATAAAGACAGTCGAAAACGGACATTGGATAACAAAGTTATTAATTTTTAACGAACTTTAACTGTCTAAGCCTGTTAAAATATAAATTTAAAAATAAAATCAAAATTAGTCGACGAGGTCTAAACAAAAGTTGTAGATCTTGTCAATACCTACATGTGTATATAAAGAATGTCAAAAATGAAGCTCGTATGCGAAAGTTATGAATTTTTTAAGAATGGTTGTTCTATCTGCGTCCTGCGCCACGTGTCAGCACCAGGCGAAGCCTTGGTGCCTACACAAGGTCACGACACAAAGGTTAAATTCACAATGTGAAGATCCCCTGGACAACTTATAAATGGAGCCAAAAATCACTCCATTCTCTCCCAAACCCCCAAGTTCTCAAGACATTTTCCCTATCACTTCCTAAGTGTTAGAAGCGAGTCCTAGAGCATCGGAAAGCCCCGAAAAGAATAGCTTTCGGCTCAAAAGTTCTACCCGTGCAGAGCCTGGTTCCTCGCTAAACCCCCTTATAAGTGAGTTATGCTTACCCTACTTTAATTATAACTTATATTTAAGTTCATTATCATTATTATGAACCTATAAACAAGTTTAATCAGTGATTCCAAGTCGTTATACTGATTGATCTACTTATTGGGATGATGTCTAGGTTGTGATTTAGTGAGGTGTTTAAAGTGGGATTTCGAAACAGTATACTTTGTATACCAAACGAACCCTACCTCCGATATGATCCTACCTGGTTGTTCCTTACTTTATAGATCTTGAAGTAGACTTTTAGTTGATGATGAATCTAGACTAGAAATTAGTTGCAATTAGCGATAATAACACTAGGTTACATCAACGTAAAAGACGGTTGCTAGAAGCGAAGCGTTGTCCAAATTTCGAGTCGTCACTTTAACAAGTGAGTACATAGTTACTTTCATCTTACACATGGATATGAAGTATTTAAAATTAATACATGCTATATGTCCTTATTATCTATGTTCCTGATATCTATGCTAGATGAACGATTTATACATGTTTTACATGATTTAAACTATATATGTATTTTTATACCTATAAATATATTGGGTAAAGATGGGTAGACGAGTGATGAGAAATAAGTAATGACAGAAAGGTGATGATAACTAGCTGATAGTAGATATGTGATGATGAGTTGGTGATGTGAGATAAGAGATGATTATGAGATGCCATAACCTTGACCCATGATGTTGTGATGTAGTAATCTACTAGAGTATAAATGGCAGCCATTAACTAATCTAAAAAATTCATGTGGAAACACCGGCAGGCTCATAAGCTATAGGTTATGAATTACGAGTTTAGGCAATGTAGTAATTTCGTATTCATGCGATGATACTCTAACCCTTACTAGACACGTATTAGGAGAGTAATCCCTGAATCAGTACTGTCTATTCGATATAGGCAATGATACTTAGGAAAAGTCCTTAGGAACAAAAATATAAGGAAATGCAATGTAAGGCAATGAAAGGTAAATACGATGTAGGAGATGACCCATAGGGTAAATCTTTAGGGAAGAATAAATAATGAAAATTGGGATGGGTAATCAGGTTAATTGTTTGACATGAAATATGTGAAGAAATGAATTAACCATATTATTGTGGGTTGAAAACCCTATGTACTCACCAGGTTTCCCAACGTGAACCACTCGGTTTATTGTATCACAGGTAGCGATATTAAAGATACATTCTGGTGAGGGATTCAAGGAGATGTAGATCATTAGCGTAAATTAATGTAAGTTTTGTTTATGATTATGTTTATGTATTGACGATGACATCCCAATGTTTTAATATAAATAAAATACATTTCTTCGGAAATGATTTGATAATATCATTATCATGTTTTCTAGGAACAAATTTTGCAATACTATTTTTCAAAAATGATACTCTGATTTTCTGATTTTAAGATAAAGCTTAAAAAAATTCGGTCTTTTCTAACAATGAAATTGGGGATGTCACGGTAAGCTTGGAATAGGGAGTAAAGTTTTGTTCCATGACACTCCTAGTTGTCGATGTGTTGTAGCTCTGTATGGGAGTACGTTGTAGTATTCTGCTTGGATAACCAAAAATGATTGATCATGTTCAGACAACTGTAATGGTATGTTTGGTCACCTCCAAGAATAGGTGACAAAACTTGATCATTCTAGATAGTCATGTGAATTAAGTTGGTGGTGTGAACTCATTAGTCACAAACGTAAATGAAATAGGATACCATATTCATCAAATACTCTAATGACCCATATCTACTGCACCGGCTAAGGAAGCCCCTAGCTGAGTAGTCAAGATTTTTAACTGATAATCAAGAGAGATAGTTTCTCCTTTATAATCTATGAGGATCGATAGGAATGAATATATGGGAATGTAAGTCTATATGGATATTGTATGGTACCGTTGATTTTACTGGTATGATAATTAAGGAATATTATCATAACAATATTATAGGATTGAAATTCCTATGCATCTCACCAAGTTTCCCAAGGTATCAAGACTTAAGCTACTAGAACTTGATTAGGATGTTGAGTGATTAAGAAACAGCATGTAATAGAGTACAGGACCATTAGGTCTTTACGCTATAACTTATGTTTTGTATCGATTATGACATCTCCTTAGGGTTTTATTAAATTAAGACAATCACTTGTACTCAAAAGTTTTCCAATGTACTGGGAAAGTCCGCATAAATGATAATATAAGCGTAAAGAAAAGTCTGAATTGGTTCTGAAAATTAGAGGACGCCACAGTTGGTATTAGAGGATTAGTTAAGTGAACTAACAATAAGGATTTATTTCTAGACTTAAACTTAGAATGTTAAGCGATTATGGTGAGATAGGTGTCTAAAACATCTTAGGTTATATACCTAAATAAACACAGGCACTATAATGTTTTAGGGTAAAAGCCTTAGATTATATTAGGTGCTAAATAAGAAATTTTATATAGCATAACTTATGTTAAATACCTTACTTGCTATAATATGCCCTAGCATACTTTAGGAAGAGATGCATTATATGTTAACTGGTATGTAACAGAGCATGCCTTAGGTGTTTACCTAGATTGCTATTAATAGAAATTTACGCTCTATTGCCGACCTTGAAGGTAAGACAAGAAATTTTATGCGTTCAGGATTGTAAACAATACTTACTGTATTAGAATTAGCATGTAACATTTCGGTGGAATAAGGAGAATCTCCATGTCTAAACAATAATAAAATCTTCCTTATCGTAATAAACTCGCCTCTTGGTACACTGAATATCTGCTTTGGTGTATAGAAAATTATGGTGAGAACATGTAGTTGATTAGGGAATGCTAATGGCAACCAACAGAATGAGCCTCGTGTGATCGAGCAGGCTCCTGAAGTCGTGCCAGTAGTTGAACCCGTCATAATGGCAGGAGTTCAAGCTATGATTCAGGCAATACTAGCAGAAGGAACCAAACAACTGCTCCAAGGAGATATAAGTGAAATCATTACACCAGTTATTAAACCAGTGATAAATGGAGATCGGTCTGAAGAACGGGTTGAAAAAAATGGATGATGAGGAATTTATAGTATTTCGACCCCCAAATCTTTTTGGAGAACCAACACCATCGATGATTATGGAATGGATTCATGAAATGGAAACTGTATTCGAAAGATGCGATTATAATAGAAAAAGTAAAACGTTCTTCACATCCAGATAGCTAAAAACCAGAGTGTTAAGCTGGTGGAAACGAATGACTAGTACCATGCCAGAAGGAGAAACATACAGGATGTAATGGGAAGACTTCCTTATGTAGTTAAAAATAGAATATTGCTCAGAGAGAGACCTTCTGGAAATAAGTAACAAATTCTAAAACCTGAAGAATTGAGAGATAAGCGCCATCCAATACTTTGCAACCTTTCTGGAAAATATGGAACTAGTTCCTTACCTCACTCATAATGAACTCTCCAAGGTAGAGAGATTTGCTAATGTACTATCAGTGGGTTTCATTCCCATGGTAAAATTAGCAACTACCTTAGAAACAACCATCCAAGTTGCCAAATCATTGGAAGACACAACCAAGGGGATGACCACCGATATCATAGAAGTTGGAAGAAAGAGGAAGAATGAAGAATCCTCAAAATACAATAACAAGAATAGGTTAGTAGAACCTATCCCCAACAACAAGAAGCTTGGGAAAAATAACAATGCAAAATGGTGTAAAGAATGCAGGAATAAGCAATTCGAACAATGCAAGGAAAAAGTAACTTGCTACAAGTGTGGAAGAACTTATCATTATTCCAACAACTGTATGTACAACAATAGGATATGTTACGCATGTAGAGGTGATGGTTATATTTCATAGGATTGCCCAAGAAAAAAAGATATCACACAAGCATTGTGAATGACTCTCAATACTGTAATGGAGGAGGCATACATCGCTCCACGGAGTCAATAGAAGGAAGATGCTTATCCAGAAAGTTGGAGATGTAGAGTGGTTGTTCCACTTAGATAAGTGTCATAGTATATAGCCTGGTATAAGAGGCATAGACTATAATAAAATTTGACTATGGGTGCAATCATTTCAAAAGCTATAAAAATCTTTAATTATGTTAGAATACTTAATGAGTTGTGTGATTTCATTCTTTTATGGTGACTTGGAAAACTACGAGGCTATACTTGCGATGAGTATGAGTAGGTGTGAAAGGTAGTAGAGGCCTATACTACCCAAAGCATAGGACTCACACTTGGATAAGAAAAAGTCGCAAGGTTACTAACCAACCGGTATCCTAGTCAAGTTTGTTCATTTCTATCATTACCTTTGTTTCGGTAATGACTAAGGATATAATTTTTATTCAAACCATGATAGTCATAAAGAACCGAGTCTGAATAGTATAAATATGCGCAATAGGTCAATTGGTTCCAAGAACCATGTTTAGTATAGTAACCGACCTTAATCGACAAAACAGAGGAGGAGAGCAAGGCAGTCGACAGAAAAATTGCACCTTTCGTTAAAAACCAAGCAACCAATAGCTAGAAGTGCTACTTACTATAATGTGGTTTTTCTATATTAGGACATGAAGGAAGGTATTTATGGTAGTATGATTTTCAGAAGCAAGAGTCTAGTTCAATGTGCATCACATGCACTGCACAATTGAAGGTCATTAGAATATGACCATTCGGTCTACTACTGTAGCTGGAGTAAAGACCTCATCTTAGTATGAGTCTTTATAAAATTTCGAGAAAGACTAGGAGCCTCCAATAAAGTCTGAATTTATGATTCAAAGATCTAGACTGAAGGTCCAACAAAGAATTAGGATATAGGTGCGAGTTGACCACCACCAATAGAAGTTCAAGAGTTTGATAATTGATTTAGCAAGTCGCAAACGTTATGAATACTGTAGAAGGGATGCATATAAGGACATTAGTAGTATGTCGGTAACCCGTTATCTTAGTTATGATTAAGAAGAGTAAGACAAGGGTAATCGTCTTATAAAGGAGGAAGAGAAATATCAAGTTCAGCAACCATCATTGATGCTAATATTGCGACACTCATCTACCATCAGGTACACGTGTGTATGTTGATAGAAAAATTTAAGTGCTTTTCATGGTCTTAACCAAACTATGTCATTTGTTATGAAAAGATCAATCATTATAAGCACACGCAACAATACTGCATTGAAAGTATTACAATCATCATGACAATCAAGAGTTTCTTCCAAGCAAAAAAGAAAACTACCAATCGTAGAGACAAAGATAGCCTGGGATTTGATTGGTTACATGTAACAAAAAAGTAAGGTTCAAACCCAAAGTGCGAAAAGGAACTCAATTTTGGATTCCACATCAAGATCCAGGGAAGTGGCAACACCAGAAGCTAAGAAAAAAAAATATTTATTAGCTTCATATACCTATTTGAATGGACATTTTGGTTGGAAAGTAAGGAAACAACATCTTAAGTTAACTTGAAGAATTTACTTGTGCCTATAGGTAAATGGAATGATCTCACCTTAGATCTTAAGATAAAGTATCCATGGTTGTGTACAATCACGATATGATATAGGTCAAAATCGATTGAGCGAAAAAAACCATACCTTCCTAGGTATCATATATGTAAGGAATTGGTCCATGAAGGACATTTTCATAGACCCATTGTCAAAGAATAACTTGAGGTATTTGGATCTGAGACCATACTCAGATCTCCATATTAGGTATGTTAACGACGATGTAAGAACTATCGAAGTCTGGCAAGGGTTGAAACTTGAAAGAGACACGGAACGGTTAAGTTCGTGGACCCTGATATCCTTGGAGAAGGAAGAATGGTTATGAGAATTCACATAAGTAAAATGGTTAATGGAATTAGGTCGACATGCAGTTGAGATGTCATGAAAAGAACCTAAAGCATCATCTCACATTTAAATACGAAAGAATCGGTTAAGATAGTACTCTGTGGAAACAAGTACTAAGGAAACTTCTTACTGAGGATTTAGAGACGGCTTGTGAATTGTTGTTCAATGTTTTTTTTTTGATGATGATACCAGGAGGTAATCATCCTAAGGGGGGGAAATGTTAACGCTATCAACTTTGAGCTAGAAAAAATAAACATTAACCATAATTGAAATCCTTAATTATGAATCGCATTAGCCGTCTGCATTGCAGACTACGTATTAAAAATAAATTTTAATAATTTATCAATAAACGATGAAATGACAATCTCGATAGAAGATTATTTATGAAAAATAATCTTGATGGAAAATGTAGGAGTTGTGATATGAATCTCGTACATATAAAACACACTCAAATCCGACTTCGTATGCAAGAGTCATGGACTTCCGAAGTTTTCACGATCAGTCAGTGTATCATAAAAGTGAATCGGAGATAGGTTGCTTATTATCCTAAGTAACCTAAATGAAATTCATAGCAGTCACTAAACCTATAGTGTGTATATAGATAATGTCTGAATCTGACTTCTTTAGTAGAAGTTATGATTTTTCTAAATTCCAGCATAACAATGTGCAACGCTGATATCGACTTTTAGATCAATTGATTGTTAGCCAAAACAATATAAATGATAATCAAAAACCTCGTCAATAGAAACTCGACAATATAAGGACAGTCGAGAACGAACGACGAATGAGATAGTTATGAATTTTTAAAAGACTTTAACAGTCTAAGTCTGTTAAAAATATAACTTTAAAAATAAAATCAAAATTAGACGACGAAGTCTAAATGAAACTTGTAGATCTTATAGATAGCTACGCATGGATATAAAACCCGTCGAAAATGGAGCTCGAGTGAAGAAGATGTGAATTTTATTAGAATCAGAAATTCTTCGAGTGCGTCGTGCGCAACGACAAAGTGTGCCACACGCACTACAACACCATCCAGAATGCAACACGTGGCACCATGCAGAAACTGACACACTATCCTCTTCCTATCGGATGAGTGGAGTGCACCTTATCTATCCACGGCATGCACTCCAATTTAGCCTATATAAACTTTCGAAAATCTGCTCATTCTCATCCTCACTCCACCCAAATCCTCTAGAGCTCTTTCCACCCCTTAGTCTCTTTTATTCCCAAGTTTTCGGCCCTTTCGGAATAGCCCTGCAGTATCAGATAGTCAATGAATAGAATCTCCCGAATCAGAGTTCTGCCCATGTAATTCTTAATTTTCTCTAGGTTACTCTGTAAGTTAAGCTACGCTTATTTTATTTAAGAGTAACTGTTAATTATAGTCATAGTCGTTATTATGAACCTAGAACTAAGAGTTATCAGTGATTCCAAGTCATTATACTGATTGATCTACTTATGAGAGTGATGTTTAGACTAGATTTAGTGAGGTGTTTAAAATGGGATTTCCAAACAGTATACTTTATATACCAAATGGGCTCTACCTCCAATATGATCCTACTTGGTTATTCCTTACTTGATAGTTCTTGATGTATACATTGGGATTATTAAAGAATCTGGGCTATAATTATTATACTCACTAGGATTATGAAACTAAACTAAGGCTTAGTGCTTTATACGTCTAGGTCTCTTTGGAAGTGCGAATCGAAGCGTTGCCAAAATCGTCAGTCGCTCATTTTATCAAGTGAGTACTTAGTCCCTTTCATAAACATGATTTAATACAAGTATTAATTGAAGTATTAAACATTTGTTGGAATTCGTATGTGAATTATAAGCTTACTACCTAGACTATATATATGTGTATATATATATATATATGTATGTATGTATGAATGTATGTATGTATGTATGTATGTACGTATGTATGTATATGTATATATATATATATATATATATATATATATGTTGTGCTATGTTCCAACTAGATATGGTTCTATTTTATGTTAGGATATGGAGATAATACTATATAATAATATTAGAAGTAGCATTGTTGAAAAGACAAACGAATAATAATACCTAACATTGTGTGTGTGTGTGTGTCTATATATATATATATATATATATATATATATGCACTAAAGATAGTTTAGTGTTGCCCAAGAATATGGTTGGTATTAGAAGTGGGTTACATGCATTGTAATCTAGTCTAGGGATAACCTTAGACTTATGGAAGATACCTAGTTCAATTAAGTTTGATATTAGGTAGTATCATTAGGAGAATGTGTGTAAGCTAGGAATGGAGAGTAAAGTTCTATTCTTTGACACTCTTAGGTGTCAGTGTACGGTAGCTCCGTATGGGAGTATGTTGTAGTATTCCCCTTGGATAACCAGAAATGGTAGGTCCTATTTAGATAGATGTAATGGTATGTCTGGTCACCTCCAATAGTAGGTGACAGCACTTGATCATTCTAGATAGTCTTATGAATTATGGTTGTGCGTGAGTTTATTACTCACAAACATAGATGAAATGGGATACCATATTCATTAAATACTATGATGACCCGTATATCTTTATGACTGCATCGGCCAAGGAAGCCCCTTGCTGAGTAGTAAAGCTTTTTAATTGTTCATCGGGAGAGAAAATTTCTCCTATATAATATGTAAGGATCGATAGGAATGGATATGTGGGAATGTAAGACCATATGGACATTGTATGGTATCAGTTGATTTTGTTGGTCTGATAATTACGGAATATTATCATAACAATATTATGGGATTGAAATTCCTATGCATCCCACCACTTTCCTAACCTGACCCACTCAGTTTACATGCATCACATGTATCAAGACTTAAGCTACTGTAACTTGATTAGGATGTTAAGTGATTAAGAGACTACTTGAAATAGCGTTCGGGACCATTAGGTATTTATGTTGTAACTTATGTTTCTATATCGATTATGAAGTCCTTAGGATTTTATTAAAAACAGTCTTTTACAATGCGCAATGTGTGTCGTCTTCCTTTATGATAGGGCCTTCCTTGATACGCATTGTGTGTCGTAAATGAGCGTCGGAAATGTGTGTTGTAACTGCGCGTCGCCTATAGACGACGCGCAAAAGTGTGTCGTCTCTCGTTATGACAAGGCCTTCCTTGACACGCATTTGCACATCGTCTGAGCGTTTTATGACACGCATTGCGCGTCGTAAAAGCTGTTTTTCTAGTAGTGGATGTCACAAAATAGTAATCATGAGTTGCATCAAGGCATAATCAAATTGAATGACAGCATTGAGAACTGGAACTAGAACCATTTAACTCACTATTTACAAATCTAGTTCTTTTTCTTCCATATTGTTATTTCCATTATTTAACATTTCACAAAAAAAAAAAAAAAAAAAAACCCTTTTATGACCAAAATACCTTGTGTGTGTGTATATATATATATATATATATATATATATCATTCTCACATACAACATATATATATATATATGTATGTATGTATATATATATATATATATAACAACATAGAGAGAGTGTGAGAATTATAACTCACCTTATTAGTTAGTGAGGACTAACTACCATTATTGGCTCTTCTCTTCGATTGATGCATCTTGGATCATCCTCTTGCTCAAGGCTTGCTGATACAATCTTTCAAGTTCCTTAAAACTTGTCTTAGCCTATTAAGAGCTTATCTACTTTTAAATGTTAAAAATCATCACCTAATTGATTAGAATTCTGATATTTCATTCTCAACTTCTAAATTCAATCCAATCAATGAAATAAGCATTAGATACTACTTAATTCATCATAATCTAACATCTAATGCATCAATTAACATAACTGCTAGTTTAGGGTTTCAAAGGCTAACTTCACACATATAGATTTCACATTGCAAATTACACATAAAGCTTGTTCGAAGTTTCTGAACACTACCAATGACATCAATTAACAAGCTTCAAAAGGGTAATCATTCATATCTAACTTAATTCCACATATCACCATTTAATCCCTAAAGATTTAAACATGGAGATGATAATTACCTTAGGGGCTTCTGATGTTCATTCCTTATCTCTAACACCTTGGACTACCACGTGATCATCCTCCATCCCCAAAATTGTCAGAGCTCCTCCTCTAAGGAAAGGGGACTATTTTTTATGAAATAGAGACTGGTCAAGGAGTTTATTCTATGCAACACAATGCTACGGTGGGGAAGTTACCACGTCACGGGGGCCAGTTGACTAGTGGTTAATGGCAACCACTTACGTCATCGTGTCGTGGCGAACATCTTGTCGCGTCGTGGGGATAAATTACATTACCATTTCTTTAAGACAAGGAGGACCATGTTTGAATCCTTATCATTGCTCACCGCACCGCGGAAATCTACTTGTCATGCCACGACACTTGGAGATCAGCAAAGTGCAATGATGACTCCATTCCAGCTTTGGGGACACTTTTTGTCTCAACTTCCAACATTCATAACTTCTTTGTTTCTTACTCGTTTTCAATGTTCTTTATATCCACGCAAAGGTGAGAACATATTCTACAGCTTTGTTAAGTCATATCTCACTGATTTAATACGGATCTCAATCTATTAAGTTACAAACATGGCCTAAAAACCAAACTCCTTGACCTTTTCATGGAAGCAAAGATTTCAACTATGAAATGCTTGCTTAAGTCCATAAATTGAATTTTTAAGCTTACACACCTTATTAGGATACTTGGCATGTTCAAAAACCGTTGGTTAGGTCATATAAGACATCCTCAGTAACCTTACGATTAAGGAAAGCGGCTTTAACATCCATTTGACATACTTCATAATCATAAAAGGCAGCTATGGCAAGCACAATCCTAATTGGCTTGATCTTAGCTACTAGTGAGAAGGTTTTATCATAGTCAATCCCTTGCGTTTAAGTATATCCTTTCGCCACCAACCTAGCTTTAAACATATGTATATTCCCTTCCATGATAGTCTTCTTCTTAAAGACCCATTTACAACCTGATGTCTTCAGACCAGGTGTATGATCAACCAAATTCCAAACTTGGTTATCGTATATTGATTGAATCTCGTTATTCATTGCTTCTTTATATTAAGTAGCCTCATGGTCTGGCTCATCCAAATTTACAAGTCTTTTATCATTGATAGACGTGTCCCCATCCACACTAATATGAAAACCATAGAACTCATATGGCATGCAAAATTAATTTATACTATTAAATTAATTAATCCCTTAAAATACTTGACTGTTTAACTTTTCAAATTTGCTAAATAAGGAAAGATTTCAAATAACCTAACCAACATTATTCAAGATGATTTTAAGCCTGTAGGATTTTCGAAAACCGTAAGGAATTTCAAAAATTCCTAAGCCTATAAATTATCATGGATATTGGTTATTTATTAAATCCTAGATACCCATTAGGCTAAATCAAATCCTTTTGGAGATAATAAAATCTTTAACATTCCAAAATTGATTATAACCTTATTTTTTATTTTCACACAAGAACAAGCAAACAAAATATAAACTCAATCTTTTATGTAGTGAAAATATCATTTAAGCAAGGCTCTGATACCACTGATAGGTTTTTCTATATACTTCCTAGATTAATTATCATGGCAGCAGAAGCATACAAATTTAATCTAAGGCAAGCAAACACTAAAACCTAAAAGGATCTTTAACCTAATTGTAACACTCCATTTTCACCTTATAGTATAAACGACTAGTTACGCAATAGACGTTTTTTATAGAAGATTGTTTAGGATAAATAGTCTTGATGAAAGTCATAGTAATCGCAAAACCGAGAGCATGCATATATAGAACATCCAAATCTGACTTCATAAGAGGAGGTTTTTAAGCTTTGGCATAGCAGTGTACAACAAATAAATCAAATAGAAATCAGTCAATTGTTAGCCGAGACAATCTAAACGAGAGTTGAAGATCTCGTAGATACAATTTTGTCGAAAGAAAGATAGTCGCGAAAGGAATTTGTATGGACAAGTTATGATTTTTATGTAGGGTTTAAAAATCTATGTATGTTAAAAATATAACTTTAAAAATAAAGTAAGAATTAACCAATGGCTTCCAAATGAAAGTTGTAGATCTCGTTGATAATTATGTGTGGATATAAAAAACATCAAAAACAGAGCTCGTATGAAGAATATATGAATTTTTGACGAAACTAAAAATCTATTGTGCGCACTGAAACTCCACCCAAAAATTGCCATGTGTCACCCTCTGACTTAAGCCACATCAACTCCCCCGATAAGATGTGTGATGCGCCCTTATAGTGCACGACATGCATCCCTGCTATAAATAGATATCTCTTGTTTCTTTCATTTCTCACACTCTCACTCCAAAACTTTTTGGGGACCTTTAACACCTCGAGTCCTGTATTTCTAGGTTTTAGAGCAAAGCAGCAAAGCTTTGTGGTCTCTTAGAGTCCGACTAGTAGAAGCCCTCGATTCGAAGTTCTGGCAGTGAAATCTTTCAGTTTCGCTAGAAACTCTATAAGTTAGGTTATACTTACTATCCTTTAAGTGTAGCTTATATTAATATTCATAGTCATTGTTATGAATGTGTAAATAAGATTTATCAGTAATTCCAATCATAAATTTGATTGGCCTACTTACGGGAAAGGTGTCTAGAATTGTCAAGTTGGCTTGGTTGTTGGATTTTAGAAAAGTTATATGTCGATATGATCATGCCTACCAACTGTCCTGTCCGGCTGATCCTTATTTAATAAAACTCTCGGTATTCATTGGGATTAGTGAGAAAGCTAACTTTCATTGCCAAATTGTCATAAAGAGTTATAACTTATAGTATTATAGGTTAATATTTGATAGGCAATTTATCGTTAGTTGGATTGCCAGTATGATCGCCCTGATAGTTGTCGATTGTATGAGTAACTGTTCATGTGAGTAACCTCACTATACTATGTATTACAATACATATGCATATGTGTTAGGATATAAGAGCTAATAGAGTAGATTTGATAGTATAGTCTCCATGTGATGAATGCTAGTATAGTAGATAGTATATCCTTTATGTGTATGTAGTAGTAGAGCCTAAAAGTATAGTCTCTATGGGTGTAATATGGTTATGTATGTTGGGCGGGGGCCCGTTATATATGTAGGGTAAGGCCCATTTGGTAGTTTGGGTGGGGTTCGTTTAAACGTAGGATGGATGGGGCCTATTGTGTAGTTTGGGTGGGGCTCGTTTATTTGCTTAACAGACGGGGACCAATATATATATATATATATATATATATATATATATATATATATATATATATATATATATATATATATATATATATACACACACACACATGCATATATATAGAGAGAGAGAGAAAGAGAGAGAGATAGGAGGGTTCAATTGAGAAAAAAAAGGTTGAGAATAGGGGAATTATTCTCAGCCAATCATTTATTTTTGCCGCAAAAACTTCCGGCGGAAATGGGAAAGGAATGCACATGTGTTTTCCAACAAAACATGTTTCCTTAAACTATGATAAGCATTACCTTAATATATACAAAAACATAGTTTTTCGTTTTTTTTTTTTTTAAGAAGCTATTTTTATCGAAAAATGATTTTAAATATACCAAAATTCATGATTTTTTATTCTCTACAAATAGACATCCATATTGATATAGTTTTAAGATAAAATAAAAAAACTATTTTTTTATATTTTTAACTATCGTTATTCATAAGTGAATAAAAATTAATCAGGTTTTTACTACAGTACATTCGTTATTCACTTATGAATAAAAACTATAATTAATTTTTTTTTACAATTTAAGTATCATTCATATATGAATATAGCATATACTAAACATAGTATATTCATATTTAAATATTAGACGATGCATTCACTTGTGAATATTACATAGTATATTCACTTGTGAATGTTAGATAGTATATTCACTTATGAATATTAGATGATATTTTCATATGTGAATATTATATAGTATTACATGGTATATCACATGAGAATAGTACATAGTATATTCACTTGTGAATAATAATTGGTATATTCATATGTGAATATTGTACAGTATATTCATATATGAATATTACAAGGTGTTTTCAAAAATATATATAATTTTTATATGTTATTCACATATGAATAACATACAGACTTGCATATTTGTTGTGTTTTAATAATCACATATTGATTCGGGTGAGAAAACATATTCATATGTGAATATCACGTGGTAATTTAGTTTATCCATTTCATCAAACAGTTGGAGTACATACAAGTTAATTTTTTTAAGAATGTGATAAATATGATACTTTGACTATTTAAATCTTACAAAATAGTAGATTGGTAGAGAAATATATAAAAAATTTCAAACAAAAAATGATTTGATCTTTTTCTAACCTTAATTTCGATGTTTTATTTGATGAACGATGTTGAATGAATGATACGAATTGAATTTTTTGTTGATTATCGATGATGTTTTTCTAATGATGCTGGGAGTATAATTAATCGTAGATGTTGAAGATATATTTGTATTCAAGCAGAATTGAAGGAGGATTGAAAGAGCAAAAAATGAATGAATTTCAATTGTTATCTAATTCTCTACACTTATGTATTTGTGATTGAAGACTATTATATCATATTTACAAGTTTGCCACCGTGTCCTTTATGTTTAGAGGCTAATTAAATGAGTGGTTGAGAATGATTCCCCCATTCTCAACCTTTTTTATTTTCTCAATTGAACCCACCTATATATATATATATATATATATATATATATATATATATATATATATATATATATATATATATATATATATATATATATATATATAGTGGTATATGGTATTTTGGGAAACTCACTAAGCTTCGTGTTTATCTAGTTGAATATAAATATTTTCCATATACTTCATTAATTTGTGAGAAGGGCAAGGTTTGATTGTACACGCGTGCATTTGCAACATGTTTCCGCACAATGTGATTATACTCTGATATATTTGAATAAATAAAAATGAAAAATTTGGGTTGAAAATTGGTATGTTACACTAATTGATATTAACAACTACGATAGGGATATAATTTACTAACCTTTAGCAAAACCAATTTGCTTGAAGACCTTTGATGTAGTTTTTGAATTCTTCAAGAAGCCAAGGTAGAATAACCAAAACAGATTACCACTAATGGTTCACATCCAACAAAACCAAACCATTTGATGTAAGAAAATAACCCTTGGAACAATAGAGATTGACCAAGGAGTTAGTGAACAGAAACTCTAAGAATCCTTTAGAGTGGGACGAAACTAATGAGGTGCATAGGATGGTATTTATAACTTCCCATTGCTTACAGATAATGCAGATTTGAATAATTAAATAATTCAATTTAATCCAAATTTTAATCCTTTTATTGATGTTAGACGGGAGAATAATGATTGGAAGTGGAGGTGAAAAGGGGATCCTACAGGTGGTACCGAAATGACACAATTTTTGAAGTTGCAATACCTTTTGTTGGGAGTTTCTGTTTTCGTTCAATCTTAATCATTGGAAATGAGACTCGAATAATGGGGTCAATTTTACGATAAACGACTCGTCTTTTCATTGATCACATTTTACCTACTCAGCCTAGACAAACGGTTTAGAATAAATTAATGCCCATTAAGGTTAATGTCTTTCATTGGAGGGATACCTTGAATCGCCTTCCTATTAAAGATAATCTCTTTAACCTTGGTATTGAAGTGTCTTGTGCCTCGTGTCTGGTTTGCAACAATCAACCGGAAGAGATGAGCTTGGCCGGTACAGTGATGTGCACTTGACCTCCCTCAGTTCAGTTGGTGATTTCTAGGCTTTCTTAGAGTCCACAGCTTTGTCTTTGGCCCATAAAGAGGTTATGGATGCTATTGTGGCTACCGCACAATGGTATCTGTAGACTTTTAGGAATAAATATGTTTTTGATAGGATGAGACCTAAAAAAGATAAACTGTTTGATCATATTTTAGTGATAGCTTTTAATCAGGTAGAACATACGAAGCACAAGTTCCACATTGGTTGGAATAATTGGCTTCAAAATCCAATTTTTGTGATGTAACTTTCTCCTTTTTGCTCTAGCTCCTTGTTAGTGCTTTTTTCCTTTTTCTCACATAAGGGAAAAACAAAAATATATGGAAAAGCTAAAGGCCATAACAAGCCTTTTTTGGGTTTTAGGTTAGATAATATGTGAATATTACACAATAGACATGAAAATATTAGAGTGAAGAAGAAATTATAATAAAGTGATAAAGCTATTTAAAACCAATGTGCAAAGAAAAATGACATGTAAAAGAATATAATTAGAGTTTATGCAAAATCATCATCATCAGGAGCAGAAGAGAGTCTCTTTTGAGGCAAATAATTAGGAAGAGAAGGTTTAGGTTTTAATGATACATTGGATTTGGATGTGCCTTCAGTCGATCTTCCTATAAAGTGTTTATCTTGTGAAGGCTTAACAAAAGTTGGTAATTTGCTTCTACTGATGAATGATGGAGGTTTAGATGATATCACGTGACTTGTGTATAAATTTCCCTTTCCTGTGTTTGTGTCTGTAGTAACATCTGGTTTTGACTTAACCATTGATTCCACAGGTACAAGCTTTCCACTAATTTGGTTTGTAAAAACAAAAGTCACCTGCACCAACATCAACATCAACATATCTATTATCATCAATACTCAATATGGAACAGCTACTACTAATTACTTTTACATGTTACGTTTTAATTTGTAATTACTAATTAGTAATTACCTCATCTCCAGCTGCTGCTTGAAAAATAGTATCAGGTACAGTATTTGGGGAAGAATGATGACCCCAGCTAGCTAGATCCTCTTCCAATGGGGTACCCACCTGGAGGAATGTTTTAGAACAGATTACTTGAGAAAACAGAAACAGATGATTATTATATGTTGTTCAATTTACCTGTTTCTCTGATCTTTTTAACTTATGCAAGCATCCAGAAATACCTGCAAATCCCCCAATATCCTCTTCATCAGATTGGCAATCTTCATCTGGAGAACCAGCATTATCTCTCATTGCATCTGTTTCTTGTTCTCCAGATTTCTCACAACGTGTACAGATCATCTTCTCATGAATATCAGACCTGAAAAGATACACAGCCACCTTCAAACATCATCAACCAATGACTTTCAACGCATCAAGAATACAGTTGATATAAAAGTAAGCTTGCCTTGCATTCTCATGAAATGTAAATAGATCCCGTAGATCCTCAGTAGAAAGATTGGTCCCCTGCATTCATTAGATGTCAGTCATATTATTCATCAAGATTCAAGAAGCATTTGCATATGTTCAAAAATACTGAAATACCTGAATCTTGGAATCGGATTGCTCTTGTTGAATAACTTTTTGAAGCCCTTCTTTCGACATCTGACGCTGGTACACCTGCAGAATACCAAATTTACCCTTGATTAACTGAACTCAACTCATAATAGAAAAGTAGAAATATTTATGAATTTATCTACTACCTTTTCTTCAATAGTTCCAGTGCTCAAAAACCTATAGATGTATACTCTCTTCTTCTGCCCATCCCTCCACACTCTTGCAGCAGCCTACATCGAAAGGAAAAGTATAAAAAAGACGATTTTGTCCCTAGAAAAAAAAAAAAAAAGAGTTAAGTATCTAAGTACTTGTTTGTCATTTGCAGGATTCCAATCAGGGTCAAACAGAACAAGTCTATTTCCACCTATCAAATTGAGGCCACAACCACCAGCTTTGCTGCTCAAAAGAAATGCAAACTCATCCTGCATGATAATGAAGCATATTCTTCTATTATAGTAATAGTAGAAATGCATTGTACTGATTAAAAGATTGAAAAATATAAATACCTTTGATGGATCATTGAAGCAGTTGACCAACTTTTGTCTTTTGCTGATTGATGTGGACCCATCAAGCCTTAAGAAAGGATATCTTCTTTCTCGACATAATTGAACAATAAGGTCCAGTGTCTGAAGAGTTTGAGAGCTATTTAAAGATTTGATCACTTTAATTAAACTCCTAATTACATAAAAGAACTCCCAATTCATACCTGGGTGTAATTTGAAACCAATACAATTCGATCATCTGTTCTCTTACGAAGATGGGCCAACAATCGGGCCAAGACTTGCATCTTTCCTGACAGTTCAACCCATGATCCATCACCACCAGTCCAAGATCCAGATCTAACAAATTAATAAATTAATAAATAAATATCAAGAACAATGTAGAAAATAACACAACATAAACAAGAGATGATTTAGTTTTAGTTTTACCTTCCGGAGAACATTTCTGGAGGGAAAAAACGCATGCAGTTTTCAAACCCTGATGTCCCTGGCTTCCCACTTTTCATTGTATCATAAATCAGCTACAATATCAAAGAAATGCATCAGAAAAAAAATTCTTTCTCCTAATGTTGTGATTCTTTTAGGAATGTTTTTACCTTTGGATGATTGCAGAGCTTCTTCAGGGCAGTTATATAAGCCAGAATTTTTGTCTGTTTCACATCTTCAACAATTGCTTGTTTCACCTACAATACAATCATGTTGTGTGTTCAAATTTCATATTTAGACCACTATCAATACACAATATCAGTTATATAAGAACATATATTAACAATGTCCAAACAGAAACCTACATTTTTTGAACGAATAAAGTGATTGTAGAGTTCTGCTTGTAGAGGAGTCAGTTTGCAACATACAACCTCAACTATCTGCAAAGTGTAGACATCATTTTTTGAATGGATAAAGTGGATGAAGTATGAAACTATGAATAAAGTGATTATACCTTTGGTGGTAAGTGATTTGATAGCAATGCATTAGTTCTCCTCAATATAAACTGACAACACAAGTCCCAAAAACATTTAAGGTGCTGAAAAACTAACTGCTTCTTACAAGATCTTAAATATATTATATTTCAATAAGACTGACAAAATTACCTGATTAACCTTGGCACTCAGTTCTGCAGACCGCTCATTAGCAAGATGTTTCTCCTCTTCAGAGGCAATAGGTTCTCTTCCACAAATGATTGGTGTCTTCAAAACAGTAATTTAAGAATTTGAGAGGAGAACAAAAACTCAAGTTATAATGATATAAGGACTATAATGTCCAAACCTACTATAGTTTAAATCCATGATTATTAGTTGTGAGAATTGAATTTTGATCAGATATATAAGTAACAAGTAAAAGCTTCATAAGTTAGCTGACCTCATAATAACGCCGAAAAAATGCAGCATCACCCAAAATCCCTGGGTTGGTGAAGTTCACCATTGCAAAAAACTCTTCTAGATGATTCTGGAAGTTTAACACAAGAAATAAGGAGAAGCTTGTGTTACAAAACAAGATGTTGATAGTATTGATTGTAAGCTTTTTACAAATTAATAATCTAGAAATAATCCTCACTTGCATTGGAGTCCCAGACAATAAAATGCGTCTTCTGCAAGATAGAGCTGCCAATGCCTGATTCAACAAAGTAAGGAGGTATCAGAATACCTAAATCTAGAATTTTGAATTATTTACAAAATTACTAGTCTTACTCTGTTAGTCAATGTCTGGTCATTTTTCAGCCTGTGTGCTTCATCACATATGAGAAGATCACAAGAGCCACTATCATTAAATTTTGATGAATGCATCCGAAAGGTCTCATAGGAAACAATCAGTACCTTGTAGAAAAATCAGGGATAATTGGTATCTACATCTGAGATCAATAAAGTTTATTGACAGGTTTAACCTTTACCTGTAACTGGCTTTGTGGGCTTCTGAAGTTATCAATGCTAGAGATGACATCATCACGACTACTTTCACATAGAGCAACAAGCTTAATTCTTTCACCAACCCATTTCTTAATTTCTGCCTCCCAATTGCTTACTAGACTAGTTGGAGTTACAATTATGCCCTTCCGCACCATTGGTTTTCCATTAAATCCTTGACGAAGAAGAGTGTACAGAAGTGTAATTGACTGCAAAGTCTTCCCCAATCCCATGTCATCAGCCAGAATGCAGCCATTGATATCAGGGGTGCATAAACCTGAAACACATTCAAACATGAACTGGACACCTTCCCTTTGATGGGGTCGAAGAAACTTAACAAGCATATGATCGACTTCAATTGATATTGAATTATTATCTCCATCTTCAGATTTTTCAGACTGCCATAAGATCAAAGGTTCAATATCTGGTGGCAGCTTAGTAATTTCTTCTGGAACTTCCTCCTCTGCAGAAACAAGAGGATTCAACCTGTTTGTAATGGGAACCAAAGCTGGCCTGTTTGAGCCCCAAGGTACAAACCGTTTACGAGCCCACAGACGCCGGTTCAATTGTTCGTTTTCATTGGAGTAGCCATCGGCAGAAGGAGGTTTGAAAGGCTTCTTAAGAACAGCTTCTCTTTCTGTGACTGAAAGAACTCGTGGAAGTAGAGATTGCCTTTTAACAACAAGATTTCCTCTGGCATCAAAACATGAATTCATGTCAGGTGATAAGTTTGGATAACTCGGTGAAGTGCAAACAAACAATTGATCATTCCATCCATCCCCCCAAAAAAATACAAAATAACTTAATAAACCCCCCCACACACACCCCTCTGTACTCTAAATTCCGTTTAGATTGTGTAACTCGAATGCCAAAAGGAGAAAAGAATAGAAGAGAACTACGAACATCTAATTGAACTACCAACAGGTGTACCTCAAAAGAGCATCAACGTTCTGCGATTTTTGATTGTGCGCAGCTGGTTGTGCGACGGAGTTTCCTTCACAATTTTCATCGCTGCCAGATCTACATAAATCATCACTGCCATCTTCAGACTCGTCGCAAATGAAATCTTGGCTCGAATCGCTGGTATCTGAGACAGATAAAACTTCGTCGTCGTCGTCTTCCATAAACCTAGGGTTCTTATTTCAGAGTGAAGATTATGATTGTTCTGAATTCATATGGTGTGCTTAGTACGATTAGTTGTGGTTCGAACTGATACCAAAATGGCGGTAAGATGTCGGCGCCTTCTTTCCATTTGAACCGGGGCGGGTCATCACGGTGATGGAATCGGAATGGGTTTATATTTTATACCTTAAAGAGCAAAATAACTTAGGAGCGTAATTATCTTTTATTTGTGTTCATATATTAGTAACTTCTTCTTCTTTTTTTTTTTGTACATAATAAAGCAACTAATTTGTTTTAACTGTTTAAATTATACCAATATTACCGGCTAATACATGAGTTAACTGGTAACTCAAAGGAAAAATGACTTAGGAATGTTAACTACCTCTTATCAATGTTCACATATTGGTAGCTTCTTATTTTTTGTACATAGGAAAAACAATTACCTTGTTTTAACTGTGTAACATCCCAAAAATCATGACCAAAAATTTCGTTTTTAATTTAATACTAAAACCATAATTTTCAAACCATTAATTTAATACTCCGGCATCGAGCCCCGCCTGGCATTGAGCCCTACTCGATATACAGATTTGTCTCTCTTAGGCCCCGTCTGTCTCCGGACCCCGCCCGCTAAACACATACAATCATTTAACATGCTAACACATAAAGAAACATACTCTATTGTATCTCTGTCCTAAGAAACATACTCTGCTAATAATGAGATACGGAACATCGTTCGTACTCAGCTAGTGATGGGATACGGGACCTCGCCCACACTCACCTCTTTACCAGGCACATACAAGTATCATACAGACAATAAGTATAATCTAACATGCAAACATTCCTCGGGCACCCGCCCGACAACAGACCTTGGTCTGGAATAACATACTAGCATACAATGCCTAGTGCTAACCCCCGGGTCTTCTTACTCATTAACTATATGGGCTGGCATTGTGGCCTTAGATCCATTCACACAGTGAGGAGACTCACCTTGCACTGCTGAAGCCCTGGTTGGAACTAGCTGAGTACGGACGAAGTTTCGTATCTCATTATTAGCAGAGTATGTTTCTTAGGACAGGGATACATGAGAGTATGTTTCTTTATGTGTTAGCATGTTAAATGATTGCATGTGTTTAGCGGGCGGGCCCCGGAGACAGACGGGGCCTAGGAGAGACAGATTTGTATACCGAGCGGGGCTTAATGCCAGGCGGGGCCTGATGTCAGGCGAGGCCCGATGCCGGAGTATTAAATTAATGGTTTGATAATTATGGTTTTAGTATTAAATTAAAAACGAAATTTTTGGTCATGATTTTTGGGATGTTACACAGTTAAAACAAGTTAGTTTCTTTCTTATGTACAAAAAATAAGAAGTTGTCAATGTGTGAACACAAGTTAGTTTCCCTTTGAGTTACCAGTTAAAACGGGTATTAGCCAGTAATATTGGTGTAATTTAAACAATTAAAACAAGTTATTTGCTTTATTATGTACAAAACAAAAAAAAAAAAAAAAAGTTGTCAATATGTGAACACGGATAAAAGGTAGTTACCCTCCTAAGTCATTTTCCCACCGATTATTCGTGAACGTTTACGTTTGGATGGAGCCCAGGTTGGCAGGTTCTTTGTTCAAGTTTCACCATGTTGAAAATGGATTACCTTGAACCCGATAATCAATGGGTTCTACTCGTTTATGTAGTCTCGTATATAAAAGGAAAAACTTGAAATATTGTATCAGGGCTGGCCCACGGACAAGGCGATGCGAGCCCAGAGTAGCAAGATTGCAAGGGGCATCAAAGTTTTTCCATGTTACCGGTATAATTGTTTTTGGGTCCAAATAATATGATACAATCCATAATGTTGTTCCAAGCAAGCTATATAACTTCTGAAAAAGGAAAATATCAAAAAGAAAACCTACAAATTTTTCCCACTTTTAAAATCACTTATATATTTATTTTTATTTTTATTAATAGAGACATAACCTCGAATTTTTTGGTTGGTCTTTTTCAAAATAACTAAATGTGTAACCCGGTTAACCATTACTTTGTCATTAGAATGGGTCCACGTGGCATTGAGATGTTGTCCACATGGCTTTTGACTATCTACTTGGCATTTTGTCTCTCTCTATCTACCTATCTCTATGTTGCGTTGCTACAGGTTGGGAACCATTTCAAAGGAGACAATTGGAGATCTCTAAAGAAATGAAACAGAAAACACAAGCGGATCACGATGAACCCTTATATTACTGAAGTTTTTTCACGAAGGAGGTTTTGTTGTCATCTAAAACCCTACATGCACACCCAATGTTTTCTCTCTCTAACTCTTTTTTATTTCTCATTCAAACGGGATCAAGATATAGAGGATTTACTAAGCATCGCTATAAACTGAGGGATGCATACTCGTTGCCCTTGTGTATGTGTGTGTGCGTGTCTATATATATATATATATATATATATATATATATATATATATATATATATATATATATATATATATTCATCTCTTGGGGTTTCGATTCACAAGTTGAATCCTAAATTTAGAGTCATTAACGAATTTCTAGTAGATATGAAGTGTTGGATCATGCTTAGGATGAACATCAAACTTTACATCTACGATTTTGATTCACATTTGAATGAGCATTCGATTCTAAACCATAAGTTTAATGAGAGATCCGAATTTCGTTAATTAACTCATTATGTGTGAACGTTTTGATGCTAGAAACTTCTTATGAATCACTAGTGTATCATCACTCTCTCGATGAAGTGATTGATTCCTTATTTTGTAACGGAATTGAGGATTCAAACCTTAGTTAGTGAGAAAAGTCCATTCTTGATTTGACAACTTGAACACTAGCTTAATGTATTGATTTGGAACCAAATCAAAGATTTTAGGGTTAATAAGTGAGTAACTGGTTGTAATATTGATTTGATTTGTTATGTGATTCCAGTTGACCTTATGGAAGTTATGAGCATTAAACAGTGATTAAAACGGAATCCACCATTGGAATGGGGTGAAATGATTTTCGAAATAAGTTATATCACATATGTGTTTTGGTTCAAACAAATGACATTTTGAAAGATGAAACTATAAGTTTTTGGAATGTTGAAATGTATTAGTCGTTAAAATAAGCATGTAACCACCATAGTTGTGTAAGTATCTCAAATCCAATATTGAGGATTCGAATCATGTAAGAATGAAATTGATCATGATTGAAGATTAGATTGGAATGAGATTAATTACTTAATTCATTTTTAGAATGATCCTTTTGATTATCACATTGTTTAGAAGCAAACTAGAGGCAATCATGAAGTCATTAAGGGCTTATGATCTAAATTGATGACTAATTTCTTTGTGATTACACATTTAAGCTGATGAAAACATTGAATCAATGATGATTAAATGCTAATGAAATGTTAATATAGAGGAAAATTTTGTTAATAGACACTACTTAATCATCAATATCGACTATAAATGGATTTGGGATAGTTTGGATCAAGGTTAATGAAAAATTAAAAGTGTTTGACTTTTACCAAAACATGAGTTATGCTTTAATGCCTTTAATTACATAGGTTATTATTCTTTATACATATTTATTTATTATACTTCCATAAAGTATCATACTTATCTCATGTATCAACCTTGTATCCTCATTATGACTTAGATATTCCTGTAATAATATGAATGACATACATTATATTTCCATCAAATTGTGAAATGGATAAATTTGTTATTAAGTATTTAACGACCAAAACTACATGTTATTTTCATGCAAAGAAATGATATATCATCATGTATGTTGTTCTAATTTTATCACACACACACACACATATATATACATATATATATATATCCCTAGTCCTCCCCAAATTCCAATGTTATTAGGGTAGGAAAAAATCATAATGTTGTAACATCCATAAAATTTGAGCCAATTTAAAACTTTTTAAATCATATAAAACCATGTTATTACAATTTGTTTACAAAATAGTTTAATCATCAGAGCTCCTAGAAATCATAATCATCAATCAAGGGAGTGTACGGTCACACCTTCGCCTTCCCGCGGTCATTCACTGATCCTGAAACAATAAACTGAAACTGTAAGCCCGAAAACTTAGTGAGTTACCCCAAAATACCCATACCTACAAAAATACACATATAATCATAAACAGCATATTATGGGTCCAATCATCCATCGAGATGGAATACCCCAATCCCTCAACCATTGGGTTGGAACGCCAACATATCGATACACTTCACATAACACATATACAAATAACAACATGTACTGGGTTCACAACTTTATAGACTGGATTACCCTTGGGCACACGGTGTGAGTCTGGATTGCCTTCCGGGCCCACAACTCACATATGGATTGTCATCGAACCCACAGTACGAGTCTCCTTTAGCGTGTATCTAGATTGCTCTCGGGTTTGTTGGTTACCACATGGAGCAGTTTCACCTTAACGCATCCCACATAATATGTCGACATATAACACAACCAATGCACATACATATAATTACATAATACTACAGGTAGTCCTACAGATCTACCTAACTGGCATAACAACTAGCATGCAGACTGTAACGTCCGTAGATCCGGGCTAGTCAATTTAGAGATAATAGGGGTCGAAAATGACTTTTCGACAAAAGATTATTTAGAATAAATAATCTTAACCAAGATTTAGAATACGTGTCAAGGGTTCTGTACATATAAAGAACGTTGAAATCCGAGTTATAACGAAGAAGGTATGGTCCGTCGAAGTTTTACGGCAAAACCGGCACGACACCGGGAGACGTAAATAGTGAATTTACGATGGAGGACTTTTAGCCTTTTAATTTAAACAAAAGTTGTAGTATACGTTAAACCGATAACATACAAAAAAGAACGCCTAAATATGAATTCGTATGAGGAAGTTATGAATTTTCTAAGATTTGGCTTAGTAGTGCACAACTCGAAACTCGAATTTTAGATCGAGCGGTTTTTGGCCTACGCGACCTAAATGAGAATTGAATATCTCATTAATAGGAACTCAACGATAAAAAGACAGACGAACACAGAGTCCGTATGTAGAAGTTATGAATTTTACGCGGACATTTAATAGTATAATCTTCTCGTATTGTTAAATTTAAGATCGGTTAAGAATTAGCCGACAGAGTCAAAATGAAAGTTGTAGATCTTATTTTTACCTACGCGTGGATATAAAGAACGTCAGAAACGGAGCTCGTATGTGAAAGTTACGGATTTTAGAAGCCGGAAGTGTGTTGTGCGAAAATGGGTGACGTGGCACAATATTGGTCATTGCTTTCTCCCAAAGTCTAGCCACCAGATTGTGACATGTGGCATCAAGTTCAACCATATTTCACCCTATAAATAGAACCTCTTCCACCCACATTTTCTTCACACCTTTCTCATTCTTTCTTCTCTTTACTCTCTCTCTCTCTCTAGAACCTCTCTCTAGCCCCGAAACCCCCCGAAAAGCCTAGGGAACCTCCCTAGCATGAGGCGGAAGCTCCTGAGTGCTCGACGGCTCCGAGAATAAGAGCTTTTTGGCTCGGGAACGCTGCTCCAAGAAAATCCCGGTTTTCTATAAAACTCGTTGTAAGTGAGCTACGCCTACGTTATTTTTAATATAGCTTTTATTTAATTATAGTAATGTTATTAGAAACTTATAATAAGTACTTGATGTGACATCCCCATTTTCACGGCCAGAAAATACCGATTTTGCTTATGCTTTATAAAAGTCGAGTACCTCTTTTAATAAAAATATTGCGAAATTTGTTCCTAGTAAAATATGTTATCAAAGCATTTCCGAAGAAAAATATCTTTATTCATTTTAAAACATTTGGGATGTCATCGTCAATACATAAACATAAGCATGAACAGAACTTACATTCATTATAAATAGTGATTTATATCTCCTTAATCTCTCAGTGTAATGTGACTTCATATCAACACATGTGATATAAATAAACTGAGTGAGTCGGTTTGGGAAACATGGTGAGTACATAGGGTTTTCAACCTACAATAAATAAGTTTATTAACTTTATCAAACCAAACAAACCCGATTACCCGTTCCCGTTATCCTCACTTTACGTCCCTAAAACATCTAACACAAGGGACCTAGTCTAAGGACTTCCATCAGGGTGATAACACATGCTTCGAGGGTTTCTCAGCAATTCATGTCAAATAAGGCAATCGTGTGGGGGATGGAGTACTGCTGGTGAGCACACAATTCAAATAAACACCTACAGGTTGCGAGCCTGCTAGCGTTCCACTGGACTGTCTAGAATAGTCTATGGTCGTCATCTATACTCCGCTAGATGACTGAATCATCAATAACATCTATAACAAGGCCTCTCAGTATTTTATTTGTTCACACAACAACTATTACATCTACCCATGTTTTACCCAACACATTTTGTAGATATAAAATACATATACAATGTAAATCATTTAAAACGTGTATAAAAATATTTCACCCAGCATAGACAACAAGTATTCAGACAATATGCACACGTAACACGTAATTTATATTAAATACTTCATATCTATATGTAAGATGAAAGTAACCATGCACTCACCTGATAAGGTGGTGATTCTGAATTCAGACAGCGCTTCGTTACTTCTTAAAACAATTTACTTCGACAAAAACCTAGTATCATTACCATTAGGGTTTAGTTTAATATTCACCGAGACTAATTAATAGTTTAGCTATTATTACTATTATATTAGTGTTAAACAATACTTATATAACCCATAATAATAGCCCAAGTACTTATTATAAGTTTCTAATAACATTACTATATTAAAACATAAACTATACTAAAGATAAGTTAGACATAGTTCACTTACAGCGGGTTTTCTTCAAAACCGGGCTTCGCTGGAGCAGCGTTTCCGAGCCGAAAGGCTCTTCTTCTCGGGGCTGTCGGGCACTCCGGGGCTTCCGCCTCGTGCCAGGGGGTTCTCTAGGCTTTTTGGGGGGTTTCGGGGCTTAAGGTGTGAAGAATGAAGGAGAGGGGCATCTCTATTTATAGGAGGCTGAAGAGGCTCCCACATCGTGGCCATTTGATGCCCACATTGTGGTCAGCTGTGTACAGCCAGGCACAGCCTGGTGCTGACACGTGGCATCGTACACACGGTGGAAATCAGCCGATTTTCAAAAATTCATAACTTTCTCATACGAACTCCGTTTTCAACGTTCTTTATATCCACGCATAGATAAAAACAAGATCTACAACTTTGATTTAGACTCTATTGACTAATTCTCGACCGATCTTAAATTTAATAGTATGAGGAGTTTAGGTTGTTAAATGACCGCGAAGAATTCGTAACTCCTTCACACGTACTTCGTTTTCGTCTGTCTTTTTACCGTTGAGTTTCTATTAATGAGATATTCAAATCTCATCTAGGTCACGTAGGCCAAAAACGGCTCGAACTAAAATTCGAGTTTCAGGTCGTACACTGCTAAGTTGAAACTTCGAAAAATCATAACTTCCTCATAGAAAGTCAGATTTGGGCGTTCTTTTTATGGATGCTCTCAGGTTAACATATTCTACGACTGTCATTCAGATCACTACGGCTAAAAGTCGCTCTATCATAAATTCACTTTTTTACGTCTTCCCGGTGTCGTGTCGGTTCCGTCGCGAAACTTAGACGATCATAACTTCTTCGTTATAATTCGGATTTCGGAGCTCTTTATATGTACGGAACCCTTGAGACATATTATACAACTTGGTTAATATTATTTATTCTAAATAATATTTTGTCAAAAAGTCGTTTTCGATCTCTATTATCTCTAAATTAACTAGTCCGGATCTACGGGTGTAACACTTGGGCTATTATTATGGGTTATAGAAGTATTGTTTAACGCATATATAATAGTAATAATAGCTAGACTATTAATTAGTCTCAACGAATAATAGACTAAACTCTAGTGGTAATAATACTAGGTTTTGTCGAAGGAAATTAGTTTTAAGAAGCGAAGCACTGTCTGAGTTCAGAATCACCACCTTTTCAAGTGAGTGCATGGTCTCAATCTGTAACATCCCAAAATACAACCCAAAAATTTTTGTTTAATCGTTACTAGAATCATCATTTCAATACCATAAAATAAAACCCATATGTCAATATCTCAAAACCATAACATGTATCACAAGAAAAATGTATCAAGACTGAATCAAAACATATCAATGAAAAACTAAATCAACTCCCAGTACAAACTGAAGCTGTGGTGTGTGCGATGCCATCATCCCGAGCTCTTCCCTTTACTTGCGGAAGTACTTGAAACCAAAACTGAAACCGTAAGCACGAAGCTTAGTGAGCTCCCCAAACTACCACATACCATACAATAACATATAAACACATATTGGGCCTTGCCCATTGAATCGGACCGAAATCCGGAACTAACCAGGGCCTTGCCCTCTGCATTGGACCGAAGTCCGGAAACTACATCGGACCGAAGTCCGGAACTGACTAGGACCTTGTCCCCTGCATTGGACCGAATTTCGGAACTAACTGCATCAAACCGAAATCCAAAACTGTCTGAGACCTTGTCCCCTGCATCAGACCGAAGTCCGGAAACTAACTGAGCATAACATAACATAGCATAAACATATCAACTAGCATGAACACATAACTTGCATACTGTATCGGGTCGTAGCCCGTAACACATAACACATAAACCTTGTCTGAGCCACGAAGGCATCAAACATTCTAACTACTGCATCGGACCGAAGTCCGGAAACAACTACTAGTTAAACGGGTTGGCATTGTGGCCTTAGACCCGTTCTGCTGGAAGGAAACTCACCTCGTGATGCTGACTACTGAACTCCTGAATGAGAAATCCCTTACGGTTGCTCCGGCTGCTTCCCAGCTATCATGGGAAATAAAATACAAAATCAGAATAGGGATTCTCATATGGGTAAAATGACCATTTTACCCCTATTATGGCATGGGTCACAACATGGCCCAAAACCCTCAATTCCTTCTAAGTCCATCCATGGCCCCATTAAAGGCCCACTAATGGCCCAATTTGCTCTATTGGACCCAAATCCCTTTATTGGGCCTTACTTAAGCCCAATACTAATCTTGGGCCCATAATAACTAAATTCTGAAGGCCACTAAGGCCCAAAGACCCTAAGTCCAAAACTCGGCCCACACCAAGGCCCAAATGCTCGAAGCCCAAACTGGCAGCGTGCGCGGGGCGTACACCAAGGTACGCTGATCGTACTGGCTGTTGGCTTGTACGCGGTGCGTACCTCCTTGTACGCCCAACGTACAGCCCTATTAAGCCAAAAGTCTCATTAAGTGCTTAATAATCCGAGTCAGAAGCTAAAATCTTATATCCAGGTCTTATCCCACGTCTTAAACCATAAAGTTGCTTACTTGATGGTTTACAAGACTCCCTTAAGTTCAAACTTCTAAAAACAACCATTTATAACCAAGAAGGTGGCTAGATCTCATGCATGGCTTCATGAAAGCCTCAAAAATCGAAACTTTACTGCTATGGGGACACTTGAGCTTCAAGGATAGCAATCCCAAGCTCCAAAAACGAAGTTGCATGATAAAGGTCCTTCCTTTGGACCTAAAAGGTCCAAACTTCCAAAAACTCCTAGATCTAAACTTACCAGAGGAAAGTTGGAAGCTTTATACTTCTTTTGAATGTCAAATGAAGGAATGATCCCAATTCTTTGAGCTTAAGGTACTCAAGTTCTCCTTCTTCCACTTCTCTTCTTTTTCTTCCCAAAAATGAGCCCAAAAGATCAAACACACACACAACAAGGAGAAAGGGATGAACTAGGGTTTTCTGGGGGTGAAGGATAAGTGAGGAGTCCAAATGGGAGGCTATAATGGGGTTTAAATACGTCTCAAACCCTAAAATTAGGGTTTTTCCTCTGGCCGCGTACACTGGGCGTACCCTATGGTACGTTGCGCGTACGCTTCTCCTCCCCGCGCTTCATTTAGCCATTACGCCCAGTGTACAACGGGTTACGCCCCGCGTACGGCTTATGGGCAGGCTATAACTTGGCCCAAAACAAAAGGCCCACTCTCATATACAATTCTATTATAGCCCAAAATAAAACTTGAGAATTTAAATAAACTTATACCTTGGAATACGATTGTTACACTTTCATCTTACACATAGATATGAAGTATTTAATATAAATTAAGTGCTACGTGTGCATATTGTCTGAATACTTGTTGTCTATGTTGGGTGATATATTTTTATACACGTTTTAAATGATTTACATTGTATATGTATTTTATATCTACAAAATGTGTTGGGTAAAACATGGGTAGATGTAATAGTTGTTGTGTGAAGAAATAAAATACTGAGAGGCCTCGTTATAGATGTTATTGATGATTCAGTCATCCAGCGGAGTATAGATGACGACCATAGACTATTCTAGACAGTCTAGTGGAACGCTAGCAGGTTCGCAACCTGTAGGTGTTTATTTGAATTGTGTGCTCACCAGCAGTACTCCATCCCCCACACGGTTGCCTTATTTGACATGAATTGCTGAGAAACCCTCGAAGCATGTGTTATCACCCTGATGGAATTCCTTAGACTAGGTCCCTTGTGTTAGATGTTTTAGGGATGTAAAGTGAGGATAACGGGAACGGGTAATCGGGTTTGTATGGTTTGATAAAGTTAATAAACTTATTTATTGTAGGTTGAAAACCCTATGTACTCACCATGTTTCCCAAACCGACTCACTCAGTTTATTTATATCTCATGTGTTGATATGAAGTCACATTACACTGAGAGATTAAGGAGATATAAATCACTATTTATAATGAATGTAAGTTCTGTTCATGCTTATGTTTCTGTATTGACGATGACATCCCAAATGTTTTAAAATGAATAAAGATATTTTTCTTCGGAAATGTTTTGATAACGTATTTATCATGTTTTACTGGGAACAAATTCCGTAACATTTTATTAAAAGAGGTACTCTGGTTTTTATAAAGCATAAACAAAATCGGTCTTTTCTGACCATGAAAATGGGGATGTCACACAGACAGTCAGACCAACTATAGGTCACTAAGCATAACCACATCCGATCTACCAGGATACCGATCTAACATATCATACTAGTATATAACAATCCTATATACCAGGATACTGAGCTAATATATCACAACAATAATAATCCTAATAACCAAACAAAGGGTCGGCCTAGGTGTCTTAGACCCTTGAGTACAATGAGGATAACTCACCTCGAATGCAGAAGCTTCCTAAAAGAAATCCTTAACTGTTGCCTTGAACAGTTCCTGAGTTATCAATATCGATCAATATACCCAATTAGCAATTGGGTCCCATACTAAAATCCTTAATCCATGCATGGGGGTAAAATGACCATTTCTACCCCTGGCCCAGTATAATCCCAAATCTAAGGCCTAACTCAAACAAAAGCCCAACACTATAATGTCCATAAATCCATCAATGGCCCAGTTTTCCAAATTGGGCCCAAACCTCTAGATGGGTCTTGCCATGAGGCCCAAATCCTTATTTTCAGTCCAACCCACCTAGCATCCCGATGGTCCAATAATAATCCAAAAACTTAAGCCCAAAATGCTAAAAAACACTTGTGGCCTAAACCATGGCCCAAGTTTCTAAATTAGGACCAAATCCTTCTGCGGACTTTTCCCACATTATTAACAACCCACAACCAGATGACCCAACGGGCCCAAGATAAACAAGCCCAACAGTTGGCCTACACCGAAGCCCAATAAGCGAAACCCATTATGACTAAGTACGCAGGGCGTACTCACCTGTACGCAGTGCGTACTAGGTTCGTGACTTGTATGATGCGCATACTAGCTTGTACGCCCAGCATACTCCTCTGTTAAGTCCTTTATGCTATTAAGCTATTAATGCTTCAACCAAGGGACCAAATTACAGATCTGAGTTCTACTTAATGTCTTAATCCATAAAGTCACTGACTTGGTGACTTATATGACCCACATGAACCCAATACTCAAAGTATAGCAATCTATTTTCATGAAAATGGCCATAACTCTTGCATGAACCCATTAAGACCTCCAAGATGACAACTTTCTACCTTAGGGACTCAAATAGCACCAAGGGTGGCAACCCTAAGCCTAAGAATCAGATTTGAACCATAAAGCTTCATCCTTAGGACCAAAAAGGGAAAAAAACCCATAAATGGTAGATCTAAGAGATGAATGATCATGTTCAAAGCTTTATACCTTCAATAAGTTGAAAATGAGTCACAAAAGCCAGATCCATAAGCTTCTCCTTGATCCCCCATCTTTGCATCAACTCCACCTTCTTGGAAATGGACCAAATACTCCAAAAATGGACTCCATGAGGTCCAAAATGTCACCATGGATGATTAAGGACGATTTCTAGGGTTTAGAGGGGTGGAGGCTGAAGATATTAGGGTTAGGTTATGAGATGAGGAGTTTAAATAGAGTCCAAGACCCTAAAATAGGGTTCTAATCTGATTGGTGTACGCTCATCGTACATTTGGTACGCCCAGCGTACTCCAAAGAACATTCGCGACCATCCTGGTGAGTACAGCCAACGTAATCCAAGGTACACCCAACGTACTGCCTTCTTAACTAGTACGCCCCACGTACGCTTTGAGTACGTCTCACGTACTCGGGTAAGCCTGAAAACCATGAAACTTCCGAAGGCCATAACTTCTTCGTTATAAATCTGATTCCAACAATCCTTATATCCACGGAAAAGTAACGAAAAGCCCCACACTTCTATAAACTTTATTTAACCTGAAACCCAACTAAAATCCAAAATTCATACAAGAAGTCTAAAACACTACATTCCCGTTTTACCGTTGCCCCAAAGTGCAAACTGGGCTATTGGGTCACATACCTACATTACCCACATACAATTGGGCCTAAATCTTTCCTTTATAAAGGCCCTAATACTTATGATGACCGCTCTTCGGGCCACAACCTTGATTTAGGACTTTATTCGAAACAGGGCGTTACAAATGCCCTCAAAACAAAGACATACATATAACATAAAACACACAAAAATTAAAACTTTTTATGGATATTATAGTCCCTCAAAAAAAATATAAATAAAGTAAGAAAATGCCTTGCTTGTTGCATTCTATCCATGTTTAGCCTTCAGATACCCTAACAACTAGTTCCCGAGTTTTAGTAAGGGAAAGTAAAAAATGAAAATAAAAATCGGGAGAGAAAACAAATAGAAGAAAAAGAAAGGGGTTTATATTTTGGCATTCTCAAGTTAGAGTGAAAGAAAAGAGAGGATTACATTTTAATGGTTTGATTAAGCATACTTCCCTCCAAACCTCTTAAAAGACAAAAGATTACACATCAATATGAGAAAGATTAATAGAGAAGATCATTCCTTGGTCTCTCTTATTTTCTTTCCAATTCATTCCAAAAAATAATATTTAGAATAAGATAATTTATCTTTTCTTTCCAATTCTCTTCATTTCATCCTCTTATATCCTTAAGTTGGACTCGGGACATGTTAACGATTATTTTTGACTAAATCACCATTCCAACTTACTGTAAAGTAAAACCTATTTTTATTAATAAAATTTACAACTTCTTAATTACATTGTGACATCATAAAATAACACAAAAAAAATTTTTTTGTAAGAAAAATATATATGTCAAATTATTTACTCACTTATGATATCTGTTGGCCATTAGGAATAAATTAATACCATTTTCTTGAATCCACAAAACTTATTTACATTTTTTTATTTGTATCATATTTTATATTAATTTAGATGAATATCCAAACCTGTTAGCCATTGCAAATTTCATAAACGAAGATGAATAAACCCTAGTGTACTAACAACCATAATATTTAGAGATGACAAAAATTGACACTACACAAAACCATGCATGAACTCAACGCGATATAAATTGGCTAAGATATTTCAACCCGTTTAAATAAACGGGTTAACATGACACAACATAAAAATTAAACGGGTAATGTTATGAACGAGAATTTCAATTCGAATATGACTCGAAAATGATATATTTATTTATACACAAGTTTTTGTATGGAATTTTTTCAATTCTTTAAATAAACCTTTAGATTGAGTAGTTTTGTAATGTTGAAATGATTTAGCCGTCTAGATCAAGACTTCATTTTTAGTTTTTGCATTCTCTTTCAAACTACACAATCTCTTTGACCACTCTCTCATCCTCATGATATTGTCTTCCGCCTCCCTAACTCCTACTATTTTAATTTTGTCTTCTAAACTTGCTATGACTTCATCTATTTTACCTCCAAACTATTAGTTTTTCCTTTCCATCTACCAAACTCCT